>NC_058408.1:2097228-2146773 GCF_002201575.2 Neomonachus schauinslandi | reverse complement strand
GGCGACCGGGAGGCCTGGAGGCAGGAGAAAGTAGTGAGTGGGTGGAGGTCTAAGCCACGGGCTTCCCAGGGAAAAGGTGAGGCCGGCGGGCAGGTGGAAGCTTGTCCCAAACAGGACAAACAAACGCGAGGAACACCCCCGCATGAATGTCCCGGAGCCGCGTTGGCAGGTGGCCTTGCTGTGGCTCCCGTTGGGGTCCCCCTGTGCTGACCGCAGGCCCGTCTGTGTCCCTGATGCCGCCCTCGGCTGTTCTCCCCGAGCCACCCGCTCCGCCCGGCCCCACCCCCGGGGGCTGCCCCGGGCGGCTGGATGGCAACGCCGGCTGGGTCCCTCCAGCTCCTCTGTCCCCCAGGAAGCGGCCCACAAGCGGCTGACGTGCCAGCGCCGGGCCTGCGAGAGCCAGACCCCGGAGCCCCTGCGCCGGCACCGCTCGCTGACCGCGCACGCCCTCCTGCCGCTGGCGGACAAGCGACGGCGCGTCCTGCGGAACCTGCGCCGGCTGGAGGGCCTGGGGCTGGTCAGTGCCCGCGACGGCTACCAGGGGCTGGTGGACGGACTGGCCAAGGTAGCGCCCAGGGCTGGGGTCCGGAGACAAGCACAGGGGCGTGGGGCGGGGGCGGGGCTTTGGGTGGGGGGGGGGGGCGGGGCGGGCGGGACGGGTGTGGGCGGGGGCGGGCAGGGCTGGGGTGGGTGGGCAGGTGCCTGAAAGGCAGGCCTCCCTCTGGCAGGTGTCGACCCAAACTTGTCATCAGCCAGGGAAGCCAGCAGACCTACACAGCAGGGTCCTTTCCGAAGGGAAGGTCTCAGGGAGGGGACTCTTCTTGCACCTCTCCTTTACTAAAAAACAAGGAGGCTCGAAATAGTTCTTGCTCGGCGCCGGCCAGGCCACGAGGACGTCCCTTGAGGGTTTGGGATGGAGTCCTTGAGCTTGCCTCCTCCTAGGAGAAGCAGCTGTGAAATTGGCCTCTTCCTGCCTTTCCTGAAGCCTCTCCCAGGGAGTGCCCTGGGCTTGCTCGGGCCCTGAGGCTCTGCTGTCAGCGGGGCCAACTCACCCTGCCTTGGTCCCCTGACCGCAGGACATCCGCAGCCAGTGCCGGCAGCGGCAGCGGCGGAAGGCAGAGCTGGGGAAGCTGCAGGCCACGCTGCGGGGCCTGGACGCCAAGACGGCCTTCTGCGAGGAGCAGGGCGACTACTACGGCCAGTACATCCGGTCCTGCCTGGACCACCTGGCCCCCCGCTCCTCGTAGGTGCTGCCCTGCATCCCAAGGCTACCTGGGACCTGTCCCCCCGCCCATGGGGCCTTTGCCCCATTCCACCAGCTTTGAAAGGGACCCCATCCCAGGACCGCATGGTCCCTGTCTGAGCGTGGCCTTCGAGCCTCAGGCTCGAGCGCAGCCCCTTGTCCTCCACCAGGGAGGGTCCTCGGGCTCTGATCTCCTTCCTGCAGACACACAGAGGACCAGTGTCTTTGGAGTTGAAGACTTGCTAAGGTGAATCCTCTGCGGCCTTTTTTAATCAGGAGCTCTGGGAAAGGGAAGAAGCAGCCGTCGCTCCGTTACACCGCCGCCCAGCTCCTGGAGAAGGGTGTCCTGGTGGAAATTGAGGATCTTCCCACCTCTCAGTACGTGTCAGACCCCAGCCGTGTCCCAGCGTGGGGGGGTAAGAGGGGCTGTGGGGACGGGGGCGGCGGGGAGGGAGACGGGACACGTCCAGGCAGAAAGCTAAGGCCAGGGGACGTGAGCCAGCACAGTCCGAGATGGCCCATGGCAGAGGGCGCTGGGGACACTTCCTGGAGGAGCGGACAGCTGAGAAGGGCGGGTAGATGGTGGGTCCGCGGCGTCCGCGGCGTAGTGATCAGGGAAGACAGGCCGCCGTGCCCGTGGGAACCCAGGGGAAGTCTGGGCTCAGGGACACACAGCGCTGTCTGGCCGCACCTCAGTGGGTGGAGGAGCAAGGCTGGGGCCCTGGAAAGAGGCACCCGAGTCCCCATTTCGAATCCTGACCCTGACAGCTTCAGAAACGTGATCTTTGACATCACCCCTGGAGACGAGGCAGGAAAGTTCGAAGTAAACGCCAAGTTCCTGGGTGTGGACATGGAGCGGTTTCAGCTTCACTACCAGGTGAGGGGCCTCCCGTGGGCCTGCCAGCCACCTGCTGGGCTCGGGTGCTGGCCCGAGCACAGTAGGCCCGCGTCCTTTCCCTAGGCCTCAGAGGACAGCAGCTCCACTCCCCTCCCAGTCAGTACTCTCTGTTCCTGAACAGAAGGCTGAGGGTCTCGCAGCCCAAGCCCCTCTGTCCCCAGCCCCTCGCAGCAGCAGGTCGGGGCTCGGGCTAGTGATGTCAGAGCGGGACGAGCACTGGGAGCCCCAGCCCGTGCCCGTGACCATGCACGCTCCTCCATGCACCCTGCGCACGGCCCCACAGCGTTACCCTAATCGTACAGGCTTTGAGGCTGATGGGGAAGAAGCTGGCCCGTCAGAGGCCAGAGTTCAGGGAAGCAGTGATTTTTTTTTTTTTAAGATTTTATTTATTTATTTGAGAGAGAGAATGAGAGAGCACATGAGAGGGAAGAGGGTCAGAGGGAGAAGCAGACCCCCCCGCTGAGCAGGGAGCCTGATGCGGGACTTGATTCCGGGACTCCAGGATCATGACCTGAGCCGAAGGCAGTTGCTTAACCAACTGAGCCACCCAGGCACCCGATTTTTTTTTTTTTTAAGATTTTCTTTATTTGAGAGAGAGAGTGCGCATGTTCACACATGCATGAGTGGGGGGGCAGAGGGAGGGGGAGAATCAGACTCCCTGCAGAGCAGGGAGCCCGATGCGGGGCTCGATCCCTGGACCCCAAGATCATGACCTGAGCTGAAGGCAGACACTCAACAACTGAACCACCCAGGTGCCCCTGGAAGCAGTGATTTTAAACCCCAATTTTTTTGTTCTGCTCTTTGGCCTTTTGAACGATAAAACATATTTCAAGCCCTCATGCTTGAGTTTACATTTGGTTAAGTCACTGTGCTTTGTCGGCCTTGGTGCCCTCCTCTGTGAAGTGGGGTCTTGGTGGCCAGCGCTGCTGGATGGGCCAGGAGGCTCCAGCATGAGAGCATTCCGGAGCCTGGCAGGGCCACCGCCAAGAGCCCTCACCCCTGCCCACCCCTGCCCTCTCCCCAGGACCTCCTGCAGCTCCAGTACGAAGGTGTAGCTGTCATGAAACTCTTCAACAAGGCCAGGGTCAACGTCAACCTTCTCATCTTCCTCCTCAACAAGAAACTCCTGCGGCAGTGACAGAGGCCATGGGTGCTCCCTGAGCCCTCTTCCCTGCTGGATGCTAGTCTGACCCGCACTCACCACCGCACTTCCCTGCGGCTCCCCAGCCCGGGGCTCAGGACCCCCGGGGCTCAGGACGGGGGTGGGGGGGGGGGGCCCCCCCCCCCCCCCCAGCTGGTCACAGGCAGGGTGTCCCGCTAAGGGAGCCTCGCCCTGAGTCTGGCCGTGTGGCTGATAAGCCCCAGAGCCCTCGCCTCCCTCCAGTAGGGCATGAGGCTGGGGCCTGCCCTTTGCCCGGGGGAGGCTGCTGCCCTCCCGTGGTCACCCCAGTATGACCCGCACTGCCCTGGGGCCCGGGTTCCCTCCCCCTCCCTTCTCCCTGCATGCCCCCAAGCCAGGGCCAGGCACCCTCTCCCTGCTGCCCGCCCCCGCCCCCGCCCCCCTGGCGGCTTGGTCAGGATGGCCCCCCGTCAAGCTCAGATTTCATTCCTTTGTGGGTCCCTCAGGGATTTATTCTCCCCCAGCACATGCACCATGCGTCACTGCGCGGCTTTGATCATGGCTTTAATTCGTGCACCTTTTTGAGCTCAGAGGAGTTGTGTCCCACATTCACACTAACGCCAGGGCGCCTTGGGTCAGGGGCAGGAAGGACCCCTACGTGTTGAAGACCCCGTCCGTCCACTTCCTACGGTACAAGGAGCGTCTCTCCCCCTCGGGACTCCGACTCTTCTGGGCAGTTTCAGTCCATCTGCACCTGCCTTCCTGTTCCTCTGCCCCTGATGTCATTTGAATAAAAGCAGCTATCACCTCACATCTGCTGTTAACCCTTGGCTTCATTTCGTGCAGAGCAGGCCCCCGAGTTGTGGGACGGCTCTTCTCTGAGCGCTGGGGTGTCCTCCCACGTGGACCCACTCTGCCTGTGCTCCCGAAAGCTTCCGGAGATGTGGCCTTTCCCCCTCTGGCCGCTCCTCCAGGGGACAGGGAGGAGGAAGGAATGCTTAGGTTTCAATGCCCAGTGGCCGCACTCTGAAGACTAAAGCCGAGAGGAGGAGAAACCCGTCTGAGTTCTGCCCCACCCACTCTGCACACGTTTCCAGCAGGTTCTCTTCCCGGGCTTCGGGTGACCCCAGATGTGCTCTCGCCGAAGCTCCTTCGTGTATCGTAGCTTCTGCACTCTGGGCAAAATCCCCTTTCCCTGACAAAAGCCGCCTCCTTTCCTCCTTGTTCTCAGGGAACAGGGACAAAGTCTGGGGAGGAGGGGACGGTACAGAGACACCTGCCCTGACCTCTGAACTCCCAAGAAGTCCCTAGTGGGCACCCCCAAGTTTGCCTGGTGCCGCCTGCCTCCCTGTCACTCAGGATCTGTCTCGCTGTCACGTCCTCTCTTTCCCGTGACATGTCACGGCAGGGACTTCAAGTACCGCCTTGCTCTGGGTGACAGTGACACATAGTGGTTCCAGGTTTCTACACGTTAGCAGTCATCGTTGAAAATCTCGCACTCACCAAATGGCTCCGGGACCGTCCCTCTGGGACGCTCCCTGGTGGTCACGTGCTCTCCGCCATGTACTCGGCATACTGAAACGTCACCGTAGCCACTGTCCTCGAGGGCCTGTCGTGTCTGGTGTGTTTACATGCACTTACTCCTCCCAGCAACCCCACGAGCGTAAGTCGCCGCTCCCTTTGGAACTGAGACCCCGAGGTTTGGGTGACCCACCAAGGATGCAACAGGCGATAAGGGGCAGAACAGGGCTTTAAACTTGGCCTGCGCGGTCTGAGATATTCCCCCACATTTTCGTCTTTTCTGAGAGAAGCATTTCCACTTCCTTCAGCCCACGCTCTCATGCCACTCTCTCTCACTGCTCTCCCCCACTGCTCAACCCTACTGATGGTCCCTGATGAGCGTCAGTTCATCAGGTCTTCCTAACCATAGATGGCCAATCTGAGACACGGGCACTTAGCTCCTCTGGGGGAAGAGCAATCTCTTTGGAGGACAATTTGACAACAAAAACGTACCTGCAGGTTGCCAAGCGCATTTAACGGGGAAAGAGCGGTCTATCTACCAAATGTGTGTTGGGACAACTGAATATCCACATAGGGAACAACAAAGCTGGACCCCTACCTCGCACCATAAACAAACATGGAAATGGATCATAGACCAAAATGTAAGAGCCAAAACTCATAAAACTTTTTTTTTTTAAGATTTTATTTATTTATTTGAGAGAGAGAGTGAGAGAGAGCACGAGAGGGAAGAGGCTCAGAGGGCAAAGCAGACTCCCTGCTGAGCAGGGAGCCCGATGCGGGACTCGATCCCGGGACTCCAGGATCACGACCTGAGCTGAAGGCAGTTGCTTAACCAACTGAGCCACCCAGGCGCCCAAAACTCATAAAACTCTTAGAAGAAAACCTAAAGTTTCATGACTTCGATCAGGCCGTGGTTTCTGAGGACACCAGAGGCACAGGAGGCAAAAACTAGATAAAGCGGACTCCATCAAAGTTAACTCATGCTTCAAAGGACACCTTCAAGAAAACAAAAAAACCTGACAGAATGGGAGAAGATACTTGCAAATCATCTATCTTAATAAGGGACTTGCTTCTAGAATGTATAAAGAGCTCCTAGAACTCAAAAAGACAACACAATTAAATGGGCAAAGAATTTTAATGGCCATTTCTCAAAAAAAAAGACATACAAATAGCTAATAAGCACATGAAAAGATGCTCAACATCATTAGATATTAGCAAAATGCAAATTAGGTTTTAATGAGATAACCACTTCATCCCCCGCTAGGATGGCTAAAGTAACACCAGTAATAAAAAGGGTTGGTGAGGATGTGGAGAGATTAGAGCTCCTGTTTGCTGGGATGGTTGTAAAATGGTGGAGCCACTTTGGAAAACAATTTGGTATTTCCTCTGAACGTTAAACCTGTGAGTCAGCCGTTCCCCTTCCTAGGTATATACCCAAGAAAATTGGAAGCCTGTGTCCACCCAAAAGTCTATACACAAATGTCCATCAGCTGATGGACGGATCAACAAAAGGTGGTGTGTCCATACCAACGGAATACTGTTCAGCCATGGAAAGGGATGAAGCAGGACATACGCGACAACATGGAGGAGACTTGAAAACATGCAGCACGCAGGTCAGACACACGTCACGTATGTATGATTCCATTATACGGACGTCCAGGATGGCAAATTCATAGGAACGGAGAGTAGATTAGCTGCCGCCAGGGTCTGGGGAGAGGGGAGAAGGGAGTGACAGCGCGTGGGTGTGGGGCTTTGTTTCGGGGCGGTGGAAACGTTCCGTAATTTAGTGATGGCTGCACAACTCCGAGCACAGTAAAAAACACTCCATTTTATACCTTAAAAGGGTGAATTTTGTGGTATGCGAGTTGTGTTTCTTTCTTTTTTTTTTTAAAGATTTTATTTATTTATTTATTTGACAGAGACAGCGAGAGCAGGAACACAAGCAGGGGGAGTGGGAGAGGGAGAAGCAGGCTTCCCACGGAGCAGGGAGCCCGATGCGGGGCTCGATCCCAGGACCCCGAGATCATGACCTGAGCTGAAGGCAGTCGCTTAACCAACTGAGCCACCCAGGCGCCTGAGTTGTATTTCAAGAACACTGTTACTTTGCCGGGTGTGGGCGTCGCGGTCGGGTAAGCGTCTGCCCCTGACAAGGCAGGGTCCTGGGACCGAGTCCTGGGGGAGTCTGCTTCTCCCTCTCCCTCTGCCCCTCCTCCTGCTCGCTCTCTCTCTCATTCTCTCTAAAATAAGCAAATAAATAAAATCTTTTTTAAAAAAAGAAGCAAGCAAGCTGTTCGTTTTCAAACCATAGGTGCACGCACCCAGCGAGGAGGGCTTCCCATGAACGTCCGTGGCCGGGGCGGGGAGCTGGGGAGCGTCTGCTGCGGGACCTTGTGTGGCCACAGCGGTCTCAGGGGAGCGGCCCCAGGACAGGCCCTCACGCAGCCCGGAGGTGCGAGTGTTTCCAGTGTGTGTTCGGGGGGACACAGGAGAACCGTGGCAGGGGTCACCTTTGGGGAGCAGGGATGAGGGGGCACCTCTTTCTGCACTGTTATTCCCGTGAGCCTCTGTCGCTCTCGGGGAAAGGGAAGCACGCGTGAACTGCGGTGTGAGCACGCAGAGGGGTGGCAGGCCCCTGTCCCAGGGCCGCGATGCGCAGAAACGGGGAGCAAGCACCCCAACCCCTACAGCCAGCGTGCAGTGAACCAAAAAATCTAAAAAATCTAAAAAACTCTAAAAAAGACTGAATCTAAAAATTAAAGATCGAGCTCATTCGTATGTTATGGATCTTTCTCATTTCATTTTTCTAGTAACTCATTTTTGCAGCATTTCACAAAAATACCCGTCCAGGGGCGCCCGGCTGGCTGGCTGGTGTGTGTGTGGGGGGGAAGCGGGTGAATCTTGATCCCGGGGTCGTGAGTTCGAGCCCCACGCTGGGCGTGGAGCCGACTCAGAAATCTATCTACAGATCAGTCCGTCACAGTGGAAATTTTAGGAAGGCGGCTTTCACCACAGACGGTCTGAGGACAGCTGCTCCCGGGGGCGCCACGGAGAAAGGAGCCCTGTCAGGTCGGAGCTGGTGCTGATCGGCCACGCAGATCATGCTGTCCGCACAGTTTTACGTCCTGCTGTGTTCCTTCGGCCATCAGAAACATCTTTCCGTGTCTTTAAAATTTCTTCAGAAAATTTCTTCACGTTGGGGCGCCTGGGTGGCTCAGTTGGTTAAGCGACTGCCTTCGGCTCAGGTCATGATCCTGGAGTCCCGGGATCGAGTCCCGCATCGGGCTCCCTGCTCGGCGGGGAGTCTGCTTCTCCGTCTGACCCCCCTCCCTCTCATGCTCTCTGTCTCTCATTCTCTCTCTCACAAATAAATAAATAAAATCTTAAAAAAAAAAATTTCTTCACGTCTATGATGGAGCTCATACGTTTAATGCAGTTAACATCCCTGCAATGGTAAGCTGCTGGTTTCCAGTTTCACTATTAAAGTCTGGAATGGCCATCTGTGTCCGAGAGCTTTCTATTTCTAACTTATCGCCTTAGAATAGAATGCTAGAACAGAAATAACTAGATCAACGAGCAGGAACTTTTCTTTTTTTTTTTCTTTAAAGTTTGTTCATTTATTTATTTAAGTAATCTCTACACCCAATGTGGGGCTCAAACTTACAACCCGAGATCAAGAGTCCCATGCTCTCCGGATGGAGCCAGCCGGGCTCCCCAAAGAGCATGAACTTTTTTTATTTTTTTAAAGATTTTATTTAGGGGCGCCTGGGTGGCTCGGTCGTTGGGCGTCTGCCTTCAGCTCAGGTCCTGATCTTTAAAAAAAAAGATTTTATTTATTTATTTGACAGAGAGACACAGCGAGAGAGGGAACACAGCAGGGGGAGGGGGAGAGGGAGAAGCAGGCTTCCCGTGGAGCAGGGAGCCCGATGTGGGACTTGATCCCAGGACCCCGAGATCATAACCTGAGCAGAAGGCAGATGCTTAACGACTGAGCCACCCAGGCGCACCGAGCATGAACTTTTTTTTTTTTTAAAGATTTTATTTATTTATTTGAGACAGAGAGAATGAGAGACAGCATGAGAGGGAGGAGGGTCAGAGGGAGAAGCAGACTCCCTGCTGAGCAGGGAGCCCGATGCGGGACTTGATCCCGGGACTCCAGGATCATGACCTGAGCCGAAGGCAGTCGCTTAACCAACTGAGCCACCCAGGCGCCCCATGAACTTTAAAAAAATTATTGGGTTTTTTTTCCCTAATTATATATTCATCGTAGAAAGTTTGGGAAATATTTATAAAGCAAAAAAGGGGTAAGAATAATTCATGATACAATTACAAAATGATAACCACTTGTAACACTTTGATGTCTTTTCTTTCAACCATATTTGTAATTAGAATCATGCTATGCATCTTATTTTAAAACCTGTTTATTTCCATTTCCATTGTAAACACTTTCTCATATTAAATGGGGTATCCCAGGGGCACCAGGCTGGCTCAGCCGGTAGAGCAGGCGACTCTTGATCTCAGGGACCTGAATTTTTTTTTTTTAAAGATTTTATTTATTTATTCATGAGAGACAGAGAGAGAGAGAGAGAGAGAGAGAAGCAGGCTCCCAAGGAGCAGGGAGCCCGATGCGGGACTCGATCCCAGGACCCTGGGATCATGACCTGAGCCGAAGGCAGACGCTTAACGATCTGAGCCACCCAGGCGCCCTCAGGGGTCTGAATTTAAGCCCCAAGTTGGGCATAAAGCCTACTTAAAACAACAACAATAAAAACCCCAACCATCTAGAAGGTTTATGTTTTGATAGAAGAATGCCGTGGGACAAACCCTTAGTGGTGTTGTCCTCTTTGGGTCTCTTCCTGACTGGGGAACTGATCCCCCCCCTCCACGCAACCGTGGGGCTGACGGTTAGCGGATCTGCCTCCCACCACCCAGGACCGTGGGCCCAGGACTCCAGAGCAGACACTCAGACTTCCTTCCCCTGGGCCGTGGGAACTTGAATTCTGAGGGCGGCACCCAGGAAGGGAAGCCAGTTGGTCTGAGTCACCCGCTCGCAGCACCCTACGGAGACAGCCACCAGCTTCTGGCACCAGGATCCCCAGAGGGGTCAGACTGTCATCTCCCCCAGATCAGGTCATCCCACACTTGACAAACCTGAATGCCACGCAGCACCTCCCAACAGCTCCCCATTTGCTGATGTTCCTGAGCCCAACGCTTTGTCGCTTACACAGATTACTTCCTGATTCATCCTTGTACCTAAACCTTTGTGTCCGTGTGTATTTCCTTGGACTCTATTTCTAAAAGGGAAGTTGCTGCATCAAAGGGTGTGTGCTTTATAAAGGATCTTTTTACATGTGGCGTAGCATCCAGCAAAATCTGTACCAACCACTTCCCCTGCTTGTGCTCCCCCTCACGGTGTCTCTGTCAAATAAATAAATTTAAAAATATATATATTTTTTCTCTCCCCCTCCCCTCCCCCATAAAAAAATTCAGTCCTTCGACAAATACTTTTTTTTAAAGATTTTATTTATTTATTTGAGAGAGAGAGACATCATGAGCAGGGGGAGGGGCGGAGGGAGAAGCAGACCCCCCCACCAAGCAGGGAGCCCAACGAGGGACTCGGTCCCAGGACCCTGGGATTACGACCTGAGCCGAAGGCAGACGCTTCATCGACGGACCCCCCGGGCGCCCTTTAGGTGCGGGTCCCTGTCTCAGGCCCTGGGATCCGTCAGGAAGCCAAGCAGCCGAGGACCAGCGCCCTCCCAGAGCAACAGCGGGCAGGGGGAGACGGATACTTCACTCTGTCAGAAGCAGTAAGTGCTTCGGAGAAAGGAAAGAGCAGGATCAGGGACAACACGGGTGAAGGAGAGGAATGAGGGATGGGCTGCAGTTTTCATCAGTGTGACCAGGAGAGGCTTCCCCGAGGAAAAGACACCCAGGCCTGACTTGGAAGGAGGAGTGGGAAGCCGTCTTGCTATCTGGAGAAAGGTGTGACAGGGAAGGCAGAAGGGCACCCCGTGCATGGCCTTCTAGGTGCCCAGCGAGATGGGGCAGAGGCCACCCAACACTGCCCAAAGCCCGTTGGCTCGGCTGCCAGACCCTTGCCAGCAGACGGGCCCAGCTGGGCCAAGGGAACGTGAGCACTGAGTACGAGCACAGCGCATTGCTTCCAGGCTCGGGCATCAACAATCCCGTATGTGGTTCCCTAGTCTTCCTGTCCCTGGTGTGCTGTCTGTTCCAGAGGGAGCAAGGTAAGGAGACGGCAGGGCCTCCATCAGCCGGGGCCCCGGGTCACTCTGTGCAGCAGAGTTTTCCCTACTAACCCGGTGTGACATACGTCCTGAGCTGAGCCACCCGCTGCTAGCAGCCGACGCAGACAGCCTCGGTCCAGCACTGAGACTTCGTTTTCTCAGTTGATCTATTTATTTGTTTTTAGTAATCTCTACACCCAACATGGGGCTCGAACTCATGACCCCGAGATCGAGTGGCACGCTTTTCTGGCTGAGGCAGCGGGGTGCCCCCGGCACTGAGACTCTTGCTCTGAGGTTCGGGGGTGCTCATCCGGGCAGCTTAGCCCCTGGCCTGATACAGAAAGACGCGATACAAATTAACGTGATTATAAATTTGAAAAACACATGCACTGTATTTTTCATTGTTTAGTTTTCATTTGTTTGATGATTAATGAATGTAGCAGACTATATTCTCTAAGATGGACATAACACAATCCCCCTTCCCCATGCTCTTATCATGACATTGGCATTCCCGCCATTGAGAGGTGACGTCTATGTCCCTCCCCTCGAATCTTTTTTAAGATTTTATTTATTTGACAGAGAGAGAGACACAGCGAGAGAGGGAACACAATAAGGGTGAGTGGGAGAGGGAGAAGCAGGCTTCCCGCGGAGCAGGGAACCCGACGCGGGGCTCGATCCCAGGACCTGAGCCGAAGGCAGACGCCCAACGACTGAGCCACCCAGGCGCCCTGAGGTTACATGACTTCTATAGTGACGTCATAGATAATGCTGGGACTTCCGCTGGTCCTGGGACGTCTGCTTTCGGAAGCCTGCTCTCATGCCGTGAGGATGCGCAGGTCTCGTGGAGAAGTCAGGGGTCCGTGTCCTTGTGACATGCAGCTGACGCCCCCGCTCTCACCTGGCCAGGTGAGGGAGGCTCTGCAGGGTCTCCAGCCGCTGAGCTCAGCCAGGGCCAGAACCACAATCAGAATCATTGCATTGTTATTGCTGTTTTGAGTCATAAGTGGGTTCTTTTAGATTTATATTTTATTTTAGAGAGGGAGGGGAGGGACAGAGGAAGAGAACCTCAAGCCAACTCTCCACTGAGCACAGAGCCCAACATGGGGCTCAATCCCATGACCCTAAGATCACAACCTGAGCCGAAATCACAAGTGGACGCTTCACCAACCGAGCCACCCAGGTGCTCCTTGAGCCACTAAGTTTTAAGGTGGTTTATTAGGTAACAATACATAATTGTAAGGGTAAAGCTGAACACCTTCACTATTTTCATGTATTATATATTTTTAAAGATTTTATTTTTAAGTAACCTCTCCACCCAATGTGGGCTCAAACCCACAACCCTGAGATCAAGAGTCTCACGCTCCAGTGACTGAACCGGCCGGGCGCCCCCATTTTTATCTAATACCTTGAAGTCTTTTCACACCGTGATGCCACCTCCTTGGCTATAGTGACCCTTAACAGGGCCGCCTTTTCTCTTTCTACATAAAAGTGTGAAAACAGGACAAGGCCATGGATGGAACTACCGGAGATGTCCCTCAAAGCTGACTCAGATTATGAACATGTTCTGACTATAACTGTTCAACTAACATGCAGCAGGTGTTCAAGAAATACTTGTTAAATGAAGGAATAATGCTGTCCTCGGGGGGCAGGGGTGGAAATGGGGGGACGTAGGTCAAAGGTCACAAACTTGCAGTTATAGGAGGAGTAAGTTCTAGGGCGCCTGGGTGGCTCAGTCATTAAGCGTCTGCCTTCGGCTCAGGCCATGATCCTGGGGTCCTGGGATCGAGCCCCACATCGGGCTCCCTGCTCTGCCTCTCCCCTGCTCATGCTCTCTCTCTCTGTATCTCTGTGTCTCAAATGCATAAATAAAATCTTTAAAAAAAAAAAAAAAGAGGCGTACATTCTGGAGACATAATATTGGCACAGTGTGGTAACTATAGTTACATCAACACTGTATCATATACTTGAAAGATGCTGAGAGCAGATCCTAAATGTCCTCACCACACACAAGTGCGAACATGGTACTTATCTGAGGTGATGGAGGGGTTACCTAACCCTATTGTAGTAATCATTTCTCTTTCTTTCTCTCTCTCTCTCTATATATATATATATTTGATATATGTACATATATATCAAATCATTACATTGTATACCTTAATTTTATATGTTATGTCAGTTATATCTCAATAAATTTGGAAAAATAATCACAACTCTGTCCACATTTCTGCATCTTACTTAAAATATAACCAACGTGGGGCACCTGGCTGTCTCTGTTGGAAGAGCATGTGACTCGATTCTTGATCTTGGGGTTGTGAGTTCGAGCCCCACATAGGGTGTAGAGATTACTTAAAAAACTAAACTTAAAAAAATTAAAATTAAATAATAAATAAAATAAAATATAACCAACCTAATTAAATGGGTTCATGAAATGCAGGTGCATTGGGTGATATTCTCCAGAAATACCAATCTATCAAACCTTTTATTATGAAGGGCTTACAGCAAAGTTTTACTTGGTTTCTCTTCCTTTTTTCTTCTCTCCCTTTCCATTAAACAAAATAATGTATATATCATCTCCAAGGACTCAAGTCATACATACAAAAGCAGGTAAAACACACCTGTACCCCATCTTCTCCACGGGGAAGCCCGTGGTATTTTGGTGTAGATCCTTCTGGGACTTTCTTCTATATATTTACCTTCATGTGTACAAACATACTGTGGCAGAATGTACATTCCACAGATGGGCACATGTCCTGTCCCACGTGCTCTTCCAACACCTTGCTGTGCCCCACTGCTGAGCAGGGAGCCCGATGTGGGACTCGATCCCAGAACCCTGGGATCATGACCTGAGCCGAAAGCAGGTGCTTAACGACTGAGCCACCCAGGCGCCCCTCTTTTCTTTTTTTTTTAAGATTTTATTTATTCATTTGAGACACAGAGATACAGAGAGAGAGAGCACGAGCAGGGGGAGAGGCAGAGGGAGAAGCAGGCTCCCTGCTGAGCCAGAAGCCCGATGTGGGACTCGATCCCAGGACCCTGAGATCATGACCTGAGCCAAAGGCAGACGCTTAACCATCTGAGCCACCCAGGTGCCCCAATTTTTTTTTTTTTGACAGAAAGACACAGTGAGAGAGGGAACAGAAGCAGGGGGAGTGGGAGAGGGAGAAGCAGGCTTCCCGTGGAGCAGGGAGCCCGATGCGGGGCTCGATCCCAGGACCCTGGGATCACGACCTGAGCCGAAGGCAGATGCTTCATGACTCAGCCACCCAGGCGCCCCAAGAGACTTGCTTTTTCGTTGGACAATATGTCTCCGACCGCTGTGTGTCCCAGGGCCGGCCCCACGTCTTGCTGTGTGGCATTCCACAGCAGACATCCCATAACAGAGCACAGAGGGTTTCTTTTGTCTGGGGCTGGGTCTTCAAAGGAAGGCTTACGTGGAAGCCCACCATGTCAAACGAAAGGAACTGCACGGCCCCGCACGCCCCGCTCCTCACTAACCTTCCTAGAGGTAGGGCCCTTGAGGAGCTCCTAGCTCCCAATGACACCTTTAAAGATCCCGCTCCTGGGCACAGGGTCCGTGCACAGCGCACAGCAGCAATGCTCGGTCTGTCCTCCCTTCCCTTCTATTTGAGATAGAACTGACATATAACCGCATACCGGCTGCAGGTGTAGGACGTAAGGAACTCGATACTTGTGTGTGCTGTGAAATCGTCACCACCAGTAGTCCAGCCATGACCACACAGTTACTAACTGTTGCTCTGGTGATGAGAGGTGCTTCTCGGTCCCGAATGTACATTCAAATCACTTGTGCATTTGGTGAACGCGAGCTGTGCTTAGCAGGTTGGCAGCGGGCTGCGCTTCTGGGTGGTTCTGGCCGCCTGCCGGCTGGGCCTGCGCGTGCCCGAGTGGTTGGGGGCTGGCACCCCCAGCCCGCGCCCGCCTTCTTCTCTGACCTTCCAAAACTGTGGTGAGGCTCAGCCTGGAGCTGTGAGTATCTAGCTTCCCTAGTTCCCCTGGAGCCTCCTGTTCTCCCCTTCAGTCTTGGTACTTCTTTCTCCAAAATACCTCCCAGGGGGCACCTGGGTGGCTCAGTCAGTTAAGCGTCTGCCTTCGGCTCAGGTCATGATCCTGGGGTCCTGGGATTGAGCCCTACACTGGGCTCCCTGTTGAGTAGGGAGCCTCCTGCTCCCCCTGCTTGTACTCTCTCTGTCAAATATATAAAATCTTTAAATAACAAAAAAAAAAACCCAAAAAACCAAAATGCCTCCCAGACCAGGCAAGGCCACTGCGACGGGCTACAAACTAGGGGTCTGCAGCCGAGCTCCCCACGGTGCACACAGGAAGCCATGAACGAGCGGGTGGGGATGCTATTCTAACTGTTCTAGAACTCCCATTCTCTGGTCTCCGCTTTGAATATCTGTCTTATGGGAGGAACGGGAAGAAGTCCCAGCAATTGTCCCCTCGGTCACTTGTTGTCATTACTCACCTCTCCAGCAGAGGACGCTTTTTTGGCCCTTTCTTGATAACTGGCTCCACGCGTGACTTCCCCTCGGCCACGAGGGAGGAAGACACCTCAGAGACCTTCCACAAACCGTGGCGAGGCTCGGGGCTCCCCCAGAGCACAGCTGGTGCTCCGCCAAGTTTGCATGGGCCCTGCAACTTGCCCTTGGTCACAGGGGATCTTCGCCTTCTGGAGGGATGGAAGGAGAGGGGCTTTGTTGCAAGATATCAAACACACGTTGTTTGCCTTTTCTATTGTAAACTAGGAGTATCAGCTTCCCACTATCACTGCGGAAAGCCAGGCTCAGAGAGGGTCAGTGGCTTGCCGAAGGTCACACAGCTAGAAATGGCTGAGCTGGGATGGGACCTCAGGTCTGCCTGACCCGGCCTTCTCTGCTGGCTTTCTCTAAGCCTGAGCAACTCTGAGGTCGCTGTGTGAGCACACGGGGTTCTGAGGGCCCTCTTCTTCTTTATTAGCACTTGGAACACTGAGTCCGTGAGGGTACTAACTGTGCTCTGGGGCTTCCCCTCCGTGTGGACTCCTGGGCCCCTCCAGTGTCCCTGTGACCCCATAGTCGGGGCAACAGACAGGCCTGGCTTCGAACCCAGAGCCCCTTCTTGCTGTGTGACTACGAACATGCTCTTTAACCTCTCCGAGCTTCTGTTCCATCATCTGTACAAGGAGGGTGAGAATTCTGTGACCAATGGACAGTTCGTTGAATGACGATGGCAAGAGTGCATCTCGGGCCTTCCAGAGTGTCTGGCATGAAACAGAAATGAAAACAAGCCAAGCTTGTACCCTTTATCCCCCGTTTTCTCTCTTTCTCCCGGGTCAGCAATCAGGAGGCCCCTGTGTCTTCCCAGCAACACGGCCCTCGGGGGCAAGTCTGGGGTGTGGGAGGTGGGTGGCTGGCAACTTCCCAGCCTTTACCGAGAGGTTCCCTGCAGAATTCGGGGACCACGCCAGGACAGACAGCAAGGGTTCCCAACCAGTATGTGCAGCATGCGCAGTACCCACCCCAGGCCACTTCCCCAGGGCCCCGTCACAGGTGCACAAACGCTCGCCCCACGAAGGTGCTCTTTCTGCATGGGAGCTGAGCCGATAGCAGAGCCACGGGTCAAGAGTGGTGACAGCCCCGTGTCGACACTGCGGACGGCCCGAGCGGCTTCCTCAGCCTGGCAGAGATGCAGCTGGATGGGGATCAGGGCTCCAAGCACAAAGAACAGAGTCGTTCCTATTGATGGCTACCTCTGTCAGACTCCAGTCCACCTAAAATATACGGAAAATAACAGAATAAAAATAATGAAATACGGTGGAGAACGCCAGCCTTGAGAACACTCGGACTTGCAGGCAGTCTCTCCTCTGGGGAGCCCCTCTCTCACCGGAGGCTGGTGGAGGTCCTCTCCCCACCCAGCTGCCCCCTGGCGCCCCTCACTTCCACAGGGGCCCCTACCTTGTCCTGGGCAGGGCAAGCCCTCACCCCTCCCATGGCCAGTGAAAGATGCTTAACCTGTCCTTCTTGCCCCGCCCGCCCCGCCTGTCCTCAGAGATAGTCCCGCGGGGGCTACGTGGTCACAGCATCGTGGAGAAGGACCGCACATGTACACATTCATCAACACACTTACTGGGTAACGAGTGCATCCCTCCTCTGCAACTGGCATGAGGAGGGTGGGAGGAGGAGCCTTGAGCTCTGTCCGCCCGGCGTCTTCAAGGTCTCCCTGCCTCCCCGCCCCTACTGTCCCCGCCCGGGCCCCCTCCCATGCCCTCCAGGTGCACAGCCTCTGGTTGCTCAGCAACGGCCCCGGTAGCTCGGGCAGAGCCGTGGCAGGGGCGGGCCTGGGGGGGCAGCCTGGACTTCACAGGAGCCGCCGCCAGGGAACGTGTGGGAACAAGCCCCAAAATAGGCCGAATGTGAAGTCCAGGGTCCTCTGTGAACACTGAGGCCCCGCACTGACTCTTGGAAAGTCCTGGCCCAGCGCCTGCCAGCCGGCTGCGTCCCCTCCCACACTGGACGTCCCCCGCCCCCAATTCTGCCCCGGGTCTCTGCGTCTGCCCCTGTGGTCTGTTCCTCTCGCGGGGCTCAAAGCCCTTGTCCTCGGGTCCATCCTGTAACCCCGCCTCCACTGGCCTCTGTCGCAGGCGCCAGCCCAGCCTCTCCTTGGGCCCCTCCTGCGCAGACGGAGCAAGGCCGGCCCGGCACCAAACCCCTCGCTCCCTGTGTTGCTATAGCAACCGTGGCCCCGCCCCTGTTATCACCTTTCTAGGAAAGGCCTGTGCTGGGAGGGAGGGTCACAGAACAGGCCCCCAGGGGCACCTAGCTTCCACATTCACCTGCCCTGGACTTCAGTTTCAATGGAAACTAGCGCTGAACTTGCGGCCAACCAGAAGAGGATTAGGCCCAGAAAATCAAAGTCCTTCCTGCTGCCTTCCCTCTGTCCCTTCAGCCACAATGTCAAAGTCCCCAAGAGAAGCCCTGAAGAGGCTCAGCCGCTGGGACAGTCAGGAGCCTGCCTCTCCCAGAAAAGCAGAAAAGCCCCCCAGCCCCCGCTGACGGAGTGCCCTCTGAGGGCACGGTATCCATCTTCCTGTCTGTGTCCACTTGGCTTGACCTCTTTACCTGCACTTCCTGCCCCTCCCCCCCCCAGTCCTGGACACTGGGGTCTGATAATAGGATCTGTGGGATAAGAACCAGGACTAGGAAGCAGTCAGCGAAGGGTTGGCTGAGAGGAAACACTTCCAGAGTACAGGAAGGCGGGTGGGGCCCAGCTCCCAGGCGGGACAGGCTGGGAGGGGTGCAGAGATGAGGGCTGGAGGGGGGCTCAGGGAGGGAGGCCTGGAGTCCGCCTTCTAGCAGAGGAATCAGGCCAACAGCAGATGGAACTTTCAGGCCGGAGGCCGGACCAAGTGACCTCACCCAAACCATGTGCTCTGCTCCTATTGCAACCTGGCGAGCCTCCCGGCTCTCCTGGGTCCCCGAGTAGGAGAGCTTTTTATAGTTCACTCCCCAACTTGGGTTTGAATAATTAAACAAGATGGACAGAAATAGCAGCTGGACAGCAAAGTTGGGTTATTTTGGGGTTTTCTGGAACACAGAGTGCTCCTGGGCAGCACCCTACCCCTGCAGGGGGCGGAGCCAGCATCAAGGCTGATGGGAGATTCCTGTGGGGACCCACCTGGTCCCTCAGGGTTCCTGAGTTGACAGGGTTGCTCTCAAGCACAGGAGGGTCTCATCACTTCTTCCCTGGTCTGCAAGGAAGGAGGGGGCTCCCAGTGCCTCCTGCTCAGAGCTCCTCCCCAGGGAGGAAGTCGGCCCTTCTACTTCAGAGATGGTGACAGATGTTGAAAATCAGATCGATAAGCAGCTGCGAGACAGGCTGAACCAGGATGGGGTGGTTACTGCTCCTCTGGCCAGCGAGCTGGAATCAGGTGGTAGGAGGTCTCGTGCCCTCCCCCTCACCCCTCACTAGAACTACTGGGAAGCCATAGGGCCCAGGAAGGCTGGGGTGGGCGATGGGGGTTCAGAGCAGGGCAGGGGGCCTGGCGCCGGATTAGCCTTGGCTCCGGAAAGGAAAAGGCCAAAGACGGACTTGTGTCTGGGCTAAGAAACCCTGAAGGGGCAAGAAACTCTCCTCCTCCAGCTCCCTTTTAGCGGCCCTGGCTTCCTGGGTCAGGGTTCTATCACCTCAGCTGGGGCTGGGGAGGGGTGGGGAGGCCCCTCAGGTCTCCACTGCAGACCGATCATTTGCGGCTTGTTTGCATAATACTTTTGGTTCAACCACAGTGACTAGGGCCTCATCCCAACTCCACCTTGAGGCTCTGCCACAGAGCTAAAAACCTGGGGGCACAGAGGGGGCATTTGTAAAGTTTTCTCCCTTTGGGTAAGCGCTTCGGGGGTGGGTTTGGAGGTCAGATCTCAGGAAATACAGAAATCATTCATTCATTCATGTTTACTCATTCAACAAACATTTTAAAGTCACCAGCTATAAGCCTTGCACTGTGTTGGTTCTGGGACTAAATTAGTAATGGCAAGGGCCTCGCTCTCTAGAAGCACAGTTTAGTGGGGGAGATGGGCATCCTAAAACCTACTCCCTACCACTATGGAGTGCTTACATGAAACAGATCCCATACAAGAGCTTCGTCAGAGAAGTCTATGGTCAGAACAGCAGTAGCCCCATTTGACACTAAGCAGAACTAAGATGAAGAGACTTGTCCCAAATCCTTCAGCTAGAAAACAGTATAAATGGAACTGGAACCCATGTCTCCGTGATTCTGAGGCCCGTGCACTTAAGCACTGCCCTGCGGTCCCTAATGCATGGAAGGAATATGCAGGGTCGTTAAACGCTGTGGGTGTTCGAGAGAGTGAGGACGTCTTTGGGGGGGGGTAGGTGCAGTCAGGGAAAGCCTCCTGAAGGAGGCGGCTTTGCACCGGATCCCACCACTTCTGCAAATACCAAATACCTGTCCCCTTGGTGCCGGAGATACCGAAGAGAACGAAGTCCGCGCACTGTGGGCGTGCTGGGCAGGGGTGAAGGAAGGGCTGACGGTATAACCGGGCGAGTCTTAAATGCCAGCCTCCTTTACCTTCAGAGTTTTTCTGCTCTCCCAGGCGCAAACCCCAAACTCCTGGGGAATCTAGAGGAAAGGCCTGGCCCTCCTACTCTGCGAAGGAGCAGAACTCCTACCTGTCCTCCCTAACGTCTGTCCTGCATTTCTTCCTGTTCCAATAGATTCCCCCACTTCTCATCTCATTCCTCTTTCTCAAGGCCAAACTCCGAACAGCAACCCGGCAAGCCAAAGGCGTCTGGCCCTTTAAGGCCACCTTCTTCCCCCCACGTGCCGTCTGGTTGGGCTGGCGACGCTGACGCACGCGTGACGTCAATGGCAGCTGGCGGAGTCTGGGCACGAGGAGCGAAGTTGGGATGGGGGTGGGGGGGCGAGAGCGAGAAGGCGGTTCATTTGCATTTAAAGGGGCCACTCCCGAATTAGTGGTCAGGGAGCTAAAGAAATGTGTATCTGGCAAACTTTCTGTCCTGGGCTACGAGGCAAGAAAAAGGCGTGGTACGGCTGAAGCCGAAGGTGACTTGAGTTTGCGATGTCAATTATGTCCTTCCGCGGAAAGGGAGAAATAGTCCGTCGGTGCCCGGGCTGGAAGCACGTGACCTGGAGGGGGCGGATGGGGGGGAGAGGGAAGAAGGGAGGAGCTGGGGAGGCGAATGTCAGGCTTCGTTTCAGCTGCCCCCACCCCCACATCCTGCCCACCCTCTTGCAGCTGCCACCACATCCTGCCCAGCCTGGGGCAGGGAACTCTTGTGAGGGGGGGGCACGGACAGTGGACCCAGCTTTGGCACCCCTTTCCTGCCCCCTTCAGATCCAGGGTGGGGCCTCTGCCCTTTGCCCCGGGCCTGGCCCCAGGCACCCTGGCACTGAGCTTGGGGCACAGCTCTGCCAGCACAGCCTAGGACAGCTCTCTGCTTAACTCCGCCCGTCCGCCCCCCCCCCTTTCTGGCCCAGAGCTGGACTTGTCTAGGCCCCAGATCAGAGCCTCATCCCTGGGCTAACACAGAGTTGTCAATGGACGAATAGAGGAGGTAGTCAATAAAGCTTTTATAATGTTAACTAAGATACACAGATATGCACAGATTCACATAACAGGCATTTGCGGAGTGCATTCCACTCCAGGCCTAGCAAGGCCCTGAAATCCCAAAGCTGATTGAACTGTTGCCCTCAAGGATCTGGTGCCCTCCAGGAGCTCAGGATCTGGTGAAGAATAAACTGGAAACCAAAAATGTCAGGCCAGTCTGGTGTGTACTGATGAGGTAGCCATTTGGAGTCGAGAGCACTCTGCACAAAGAGGGGTGCAGGATGATGCAGAAGCCCACCCGGAGAATGTGCACACAGAGGGACCACCTGCCCTCAAACCAGGTGGAAGGCATGGGGAGAGACTGAAAAACTGGGAGGAAGAATGATCAGCCCAGTATAAGGGATGGGATGGATGGAGTGGGGGTGGGGTGGGGATGGTCCAGAGGGCTGTGAGGAAGGCTAGAGGGGTCAATGGAGCAGCCAGACAGAGGCTGGAACAGCAGGCAGGAAGAGAAGCAGCTCTTGGGGGTGGGGAAGACCTTTCCGAGTAAAGATGGACTAGGGTGCTTAGGGAGATGTGAATAAAGGGAGCTGTTGGTGCCCTTTGCTGTAGAAACTATGAAGATGATACTGTACAGAGGAGTTACCCACTTCTTAGGACTTCGGTGGGCACCCATCTAATTCCTCAGGGATTTTATAGCAGCTTTGGGCTGTAAGATGACTTTTCTCTCAAAAGATGGGCTGGGAACCAGAGGGGCAGAAGGAAAAATGAAACCCAGGCACCTGAGCTACGAGGGTGTTTTTGCCCTAGAGGATTCTGGCATAGGTAGTGCAGGGGCTAGAAGAAAAAGATGGTGTGAGTCAGTTTCAGGAAGTCTTTATTATAATCTAACTTCCAGCAACGTTACTCCCTAGATCCTTTCTTTTTTTAAAGATTTTATTTATTTATTTGAGAGAGAGAGCACATGAGAGGGGGGAGGGTCAGAGGGAGAAGCAGACTCCCTGCCAAGCAGGGAGCCCGATGCGGGACTCGATCCAGGGACTCCAGGATCATGACCTGAGCCGAAGGCAGTCGCCCAACCAACTGAGCCACCCAGGCGCCCTCCCTAGATCCTTTCTTAGTCCTCCATGGAAATCAAGACCTCATATTTGTTACTTTTCCTTTTCATGAAGTTCTCTCTATAAATATAAATATATGCAAATTCTATCCCCCTTGTAATGTCAGCCTCTGCGACTCTCTCCTCCTCTGTTCTCTAGTGAATTATTCAGCATCTCAGGGTCCAGGATACTCCATCTCCCCCACCGAAATCTTCCCTCCTTTCTCTCTCCAGCTCCTGGCCCTTTAACACCCTCCCAGGTGACTCACCTTCCTTCCTCATTCCTTTGTTAAGGACCCAACATTCCAAGGCAGGGAGTACTAGCCAGCCAATCGCAGCCCTGGCAAGCCTGTCTCTAGCTTGAGATTGGCTGGAGCTGTGGTTGGCGGGAGGCTCACCGGCCCAGATCTATCAAAGGTTGGGGAGGGGGTTTCTGGAAATCCGGCATAGGAAAGAATTTGTTCTGGGGCTGTGTATGTTCTTGGAGAGAATCCTTCAAGGGGAGCTAGGGCCATAGGCGTCTCTGGCTTGGAGAGCCTCAAAACTGGAGGCAGGCTGAGAACCCATCTCTCTTGGTCCCCTGGGGGCTTAGCTGCCCCCTGCCCACTTTGTTTTTTTCCTGTGATCTTGGGACCCAGTGGTCTGAAGGCTGCGTTCCCAGGCCTGTTCCTAAGAAGTCTTTTCCAGCAGCCCTGTCTCTCCAGTCTCAACATTCTGCTTTCCCGACGTCGGAAACAGCCGGAAAATAAACACCCTGATGACTAAACGGTTTCTCCAGCTAGAGCCTGGGGAAGCACTAAAAATAGAGGCCACAAGTGAGGGGAGGTTCCCCACTGGGTGGGGGGGGGCACTTTCCCATCTTGCTACTGCCACAGCCCCAGCCCTGGCACAAGGCTCTGTTCTTCTCACTGTCCTAGGGGACAGGGCAGACGGGCTCCCCTTCTTGTCCTGAGGACTTGGGGGCCAGCTAGCCCTGCCTGGCAGGGAAGACTGACATCTTCTGGTGCTGGGGCCCCATCTCCCAGGTCTGACGGGGAACTGAGAAGCTACATTTGGGGAGAAAGCTGGACACTGTTTAAATCAGGTTTCTTGAAGGAGGGGCCAAGTGGAAGGGTTGGAAACTGAGGCCAAGGAAATAGGAGCGTGCTGGCTTCCCGTTTTGGGACATACAAGATAAGCCACCAAACCATTGGCAAGACGGGTTCCACTGATCTTGCCTCCTTTGAGGCTTGTATGGGATAATGGGCCCAAAGGGGTCTTGGCAGTCCAGCCCTTAAGGTATTATAATGTAGCATGAGGCACTGTTCTAAGCAATCTACCTGCATAAACTAATATAATCTTCACACCAAATTTATGAGCTAGGTACTATTATCACCATCTTCATTTTACCCATGAGGATCATGAGGTACAGGAAAGTTAAGTAAGGTCCGCGTGTTCACAGGTCATACATGGTGGAATGGGGATTTGAACCAAGGCAGCTTGGCTACTCCCATGTTGATGCTTTTAATCACCATGACTTCCTGCTTCTCTCTGTGCATATTAGTGTTTTCACTCAGAACTTAACCCAGCACTTAAGCCAGAATCTAGTCTTTGTTCAGTAAATCAGACCCAGCCACATACAAATCAGGGTGTGTGAAGAACTGAATACCCTTCTGTTCTGCAAGGTTCTTAGAGATCGAAGCCATATTCCATCATTTCCTCACGCTCCAGGTCGACAGCAGCAGGCTTTGGAGGTTAACAGGGATGCTGGAGAAGTCTGATGGGCCAGTGGGTAGGCATGGCACCGCACTCCTGTTGTAGGGCACGTAAAGGTTCACCACGCCCCGGGGCAACTAGGGATTTTTTAATTTTAATTTTTTTTTAAGAGCTACTACGGCTTCTTTAATAAGATGCTTTTGGGCGTTTCCTGTGCTGGGGAAAATTAAGGTCCCGCCCCTTTAAATTGCCCCCCTCGGCTGTAAGTGCTCTGGGGCCGCAGGCACTGGGGATTAGGTCACCCCAGAACTATGAGCTGTCGCTTTAAATTGCTGGGCGTCTGCCGAGCTGGGCCTGGGAGGGGAGGGGCCCGACACAGGTAGAGGAGCGAGCGAGCTCCCCAGGTAACCCCCGGCCACGAACATGCTCCTCTCCGCGGGGCTTCGGCGCACACCAAGTGGGGGAGACGGAGTCTTGTCGCCATTTAGCGTCTACCCTGAATTTGTCTACTTAGACTGCCACATCCACCTCTCCCGGGGGCTTGGGGGCCAAGGGGGGCGCGCTCGCGTGTGCCAGTGCGCGGCGGCCGCCGAGCCTCCGGGGAGGACCGCGCGGAGCGCACGGGGGCAGCAGCACCGAGGGGCATCTCGCGCGGGCCGTCCCTCCGCGGGCTCCTGGCTTCCCCTCTCCGCGCCGCCGGCCCGGCCCCCCTCCTTTTTCCTCCCCTCCCCTCCCCTCCCGGCCGGCGGAGGGATCCGCCGCTCCCGGCGCCGCAGCCTAGCCTGGAGGGCGGTGGGTGGGGCGCCCGGCCCGCCCGGCCGGCCGCGGGAGGCGCGAGGCGGGGCCGCTGCCAGGCCCGCCCCCTCCGGCCCCGCCCCGCCGGCGCGGGCTCCTCCCATTGGCCCCCCTGCCTGTCCATCAGCCCCGGGTCCCACCCCTCAAGCTAGGCTGAGCTGTGCCTACGTCGGCCTCGACTCCCGGGGGCTGGAGGAGTTACCTTTGGAGCCCGAAAGGAGGAAGGAAGCAAAATATCAACAACGCCGAGGCGTCTCGGGCGCTCGGCCCCGGTCCCCTCTGCCCGCCGCGCGCCTGCCCGCCCCCGCGCCCACGGCGGGGGCCCAGGCCCCCCGGCGCCGCCCAGGGCCCGCGCGGACGCCGGCCTCATTTGTTATTCCCCCCCGTCCGGAGCTGCGGCTGCCTGGTGTTGAAGATCCCCCGGACCGGGGGCGAGGGCCACCCCTCCCAGCCGTGACACCCCCTTCCCCCAGCGGGGCCGGTGAGTAGGGAAAAATAATGCGCCTGCCGCTTTAAGAGGCCCCCTCCCCCACCCCGTCCTGGGGTTGGGGTGGAGGGTGGTCTGGACCGTCCCCCTGAGGGGTGGGATGGGGTGGCCCCCAGGTGGGAGGAACTCG
Organism: Neomonachus schauinslandi; assembly: GCF_002201575.2. Lineage (NCBI taxonomy): Eukaryota > Metazoa > Chordata > Mammalia > Carnivora > Phocidae > Neomonachus > Neomonachus schauinslandi. The sequence goes on along the minus strand of NC_058408.1, from coordinate 2,121,464 downwards.
CGGAGCGGGCTGTTTCCGTGCGGCGTCGGTGGGAGACTACGTGGGGGGCTGCTTGTTTGTGTAGAAGACGGCCGGGGACAAGTGCAGGGGGCTCTAATTCTCCTGCGTGTCGGGGTCGGGGTGGGGACCCGCGCTTGGGAGCGCGCCCGTCTGTGGGTGTCGGGGGGGTTACGACGGCCTGCGAGTGGTCTGGGAAGGGGCGCCATCCTCAGAGGGGGTCTCCGGTGACAGCCGGGAGCGACTGACATTTTAACAGCCGGCCCTCCCTCCCTCTCCCTCCTCGCGCCGCCTGTTCACTCCTCCTTGGCCCGAAATGGTGCAGAAGGGGGCCTGGGAGGGCGGCGGGAGGGTGGGGGCGGGGGGAGCCGCAGCTGTTTGGGAAGCGGGGGAGGGAGGGGGGACGTTGTTCAGATGACACCGGGGTGGTGGGTTGGGGTGTGTGAGTGTGTGTGTGTCCGGGCCCGCGATTGCCGGGTGCCTGTGGACTTAGGACGCCGAGTCACCCCGGAGGTGGGCGCGCAACCCTTTCTTGGGACCTCCCACCCCCATTCCGAGACCCCTGCTCTGGTTTGTCAGCAGCCCCAGTTGGAGAAACCCTGGCCAGAAGTTTGCAGCTGTTCGACATCTGGGCAAGAGTTCTCCAGTTCCTCTCTCCACCAATGGCGGGCTGAACTGGTCTGGGAGTGGGGGGTCGAGGGAGTGTTTGGGGGGCTTTTGGGGAGGGAAGGCCAAGGAGACCGGGATGGGTCTTGTATCTCGCCCCCATGGCAGCCCCCTCCTGTCAGGTTTGGGTTGCAGGGTGATGGGAGAAAGGGCCCCTTCTCCTTAGTGGTTCAAGCCGACCTCTGGACAGCCTCTGGAGGTCTCTCCCCATGTGGGGAGGGCTCCTGGGTGTGGGCACTCTTGGAGCCACTGACTAGGTTATCCCAGGTTTGTCCTTCTGAGTGGGAGGCTGTCTGTACCTCCTCTTAAACAGGGCATTGTTGGAGGTTTGGGGGAGGGTACAGTGGGTGGATCCTCTGCTCCCCTTCCCTGTGCCCAGTCCCCTTTTTGAGGTCTCATTGTTGGCCTGGTTTCTTTGGTTTGGGGGTGGCCCTCCCCCACCGTTCCCCCATCCCCTCGGTGGGTCTCCTAGGCAATTCAGGGGCCAGCCTGGACTATGGGAAGTTTGCCGTCTGGGGCGGTGACCTTGGGCTGCTCTGGCCTCGAGATAGGAGGGGAGCCCAGCCAGCTCGAGATTGGGTGTTTTGAAGTTAGGGAGCTGTCCACCTCCCACTCGTCTTCAAACCCCCAACAGGGAAGTCTTGGTAGCCAAGGAGAGCATTGACAAGACACATGTCAGTGTTCACAGATGTCCAGCCCGCCTGTGGCCGCTGGGTCACACCCGCCCCAGGACTTAGCCTGGCTGTCCCAGCTCCCACGGCCTGCCTGGGAATGAATTTCCTTCCTGTGGTTTCCCAGTGTGTTGGGCAGGAGATGGGGGTGGGGTGGGATCCGTGTGAGGGTGGCTGAGGGCCTGTTTACGTGGGGTGATTGGGGAACACTAGAGCTTATGTGTGGCTCTTTCCCGGTTTGCCCTAGGACAGGCATTTAGACCCTTGGGTCTCAGTGGTCCTATTCTCTTTGTCGTATCTCCCCACCCCCCAACATACTCTGCATGTGCTTGTGTACCTGTGTGTGTGTGTGTGTGTGTGTGTGGACATTCGTAAGTGAGGGGTCTCTGGTTTCTCTGGGAAAAGGAAGGGTTTTCACTCACATTCCTCTAGGGACCCGAGAGGTTGAGCTTTTTACCTGAAATCACACAGCAGATCTGTGTCAGGGCTTTAGTCTAAGTGCCAGTCCTTCAGGCATGGCTCCATAGTAGGGAGAGGCCGTGAGAGGGAAGACACAATCCTTGCTCTTAGAACCGCTGGTCCAAGGGGAGCAGCAGACCCCAGGCAGAGAGAGCATCCTGACCCTTGTGTTGGGGGATGGGCGTGAGAGGTTGGGCTGGAGCTTCTGTCTCCTGTAGCCACTGCCTGGAACCGAGTGGTGGAGGACTAGGACCCGTGGCGCTGACATACTGCCCGTTGTCCACCGCACTCTGTGCCCGCGCTCCTGGGCTGGAGGGGCCTGGGCGTCCCAGCTCTGCCCCTCTTGGCTCCAGGCTCTTCACACAGACCGGGAGATAGGGTAGGCTTCCGACTGCTGTTATATAATCTTTCTCCTGCAGGGTGTTCTTTTTTCTCTCTCTTTCTCTTTCTCTCTCTCTCTCTCTCTCTTTCTTTCTTTCTTTTTTTAATCTTTGCTGGTCTTTCCTGAGAGGTGTGATGGGGGAGGAAGGTGGAGGGTAAAGTCCCCAGGGGGGTCTGGAGTACCTATGGTAAGGAGGCTGGGGGAGGCCCTTCAGGGCCCTCCAGGGCCCAGGGAAGATGAGGCCTTAGGTTAGACTCTCACCGATTGCGACCTAGCCTCTCCCACGCTCCTCCTCCGACCCTGCCTTGGGCAGGTCTCTGTTGTGGGCATCCCTAGCCCTTGTGTCCCCAGAGAGGCCTGGCCTTCTGCTCGTCTTGCGAACCTTCTCCCCTGGCCACCTGGGCCACCTGCCCTCCCTGGTCGGCCCCGGGTCCAGAATCTCCGTGCTTACCCCCTGGCCTGGTGTGGGTGGGCCCCATGTTGGACACTTTGCCACCCACTGATGTGCCTATGTGGGAGCAAGCGTGTCCAGGACGAACGGGCGGCTCCAGCATTTCGCTGGTTGTATTTGGAGCCAGGCTTCCGGCATCTGTGCCCTTCTGGTCCAGAAGGTGGGGGCCTCACTGGAGAAGAGGGGCGGTGGGGGGTGGGCAACCGAGGCCCGGCCTCGGGTCAGACGTGGGCCTCGAATCCATCATCGGGGGTTGGGGTGTGGGTCATGTGGCACTGTGGAGGGGGGCTCTCCCCCACCATGGGACCATGGCTGGGACTCTGGGCTCCCTGCGGCCCCTGGCTTTTTACAGGGAGGGAGGAGGTGACGGGCCAGCATCGCCTCAGCATCACTGTAATCGCCGGTGGCTTTTATGAGCAGTCATGGGGCCGGAGTCTAGCCAACCGTCTGTCCTTCTGTCCCAGTTTGGTGACTTACTCATGGTGGGAGGGGGAGGCGTGAGGTGCTAGTAGTTGGTGTGTGGGAAGCTGGACACCTCGCTGTGTTGTGGTTGGTGCCGGCCCGCCTGCCCACCACCGCAGCGGGGGGACGGAGCTCAGACTTCAGGCAGAACTTACCCGTGGCGCCAGATGAGGGGACAGGGGTGGCTCTCACTCGGCCTAGGAAACGTGGGGATCTCAAAGTGCTTTCTCTCTAGCCATTCTTGGTGGCTCCGCTTTCTGAAAGGCCTCCAACAGTGGCCTGGTGGGGATGGGGTATTTATTTTCTCTTCTGCCCCCTGCCTGAGGCTGAGGAGAGTTTGTCCTGGAGCCCGCCGAGGGGCGCCGGGTAGGGTCTTGCGCAGAGCGCCGTGCCCAGACGCACCCGGCAGGTCCCCCAGCATTTAGTGGCACGTGTGCACGAAGGTGTGCAAGCACGTACACACGGGCGTGTAGACGCCCACGGAGCAAGCTGCTGCCCTGCGGGGGGCGAGGGCTAGTGGATGGGAACATGATTAAGGGATTGGAGGCTGGGGATGGGTGGGGGACCAGGGGCGAGGAGGCGGAGGCCTGCAAGAACTTGGAAGAGGGAGGGCTGACTGGAGCAGGAGGGATTGAGGTTAGACCACAGATGGGCAGCCCTAGAGCATGGCTTTGCCAGTCGAGGAGCCCTGGCTGACTCCCATCACTGCCCCTGCAGCGCCCCCAAGGCCCCTCCCTGTGGCCGTGGCTCGCACCGCCTCGGCCCCCCCGCCCATGGACCACGTGCCCAGGGGTAAGTCAGCTCTCCAGGTGGACAGGAGTCGCACTAACCTGGTGGCCATCAGAGCACCTGGGAGGCCTGGTGGTTTGCGCTAGTCTCTGTCTCCCTCCCCACTCACTCTGATGAGCAAGGCCACCCCGATGTATCAAGGTTGCATCTGAGCCCTCGGGCCTTGTGGGGTAGATCCCTGGCCTGGGGGGGGGGTCCCCAAGGCTCGTGGCATCTGATTTTTCCTTTTCCTGAGGCTGTGGCCGCAACCTCCCCTTCCTGGGAGCCTAGCCGTGCTTCTGGCTGGTCCTGGCTGGCGTGGAGACCAGAGGATGTGCTCACTGACTGTGCACAGGACCCCGAGAGCCTTCGCAGGGGTGGGGAGGCCGCTGTGCTGCTGGGCGAGCTCTCTCCCTTCTGCTGTAGGCTGGGAGGGGAGGGGCTTGTCCAGAGCTCGGCCTGCTGCTGGCCACACCCAGGCGGGACCATATTTACTCATTTAAACTCACCCTCCCAGGAGGCTCTGGGCTCTAGGCCTGGTCACTGACCTTGGCTTGGTGCCTCTGGCTGGGTGCTCTGGCCACTCCCCGGGGAGCTGGGCAGACCAGGGAAGCATATAGAAAAGGAGATGTTTTTGCCCTCTGGTCCGGGGACCTTCGCCATGGGCAGTACCCCATTCACTCTTACTTTGGAGACCTGACACTAAAGCTCTTGAGATCCCTGGGGACTGGAGCAAGGAAGCTTCTGTTCGTCACACCCTGTGTGCCAGGCTCTGTGCCGGGCACGGGAACGTATGAAGACTCGTTGGTTTCCTGGCATAACTGTTTTTTATAATTGGGGAACTGAGTCAGAGACTTAAGTGATTTGCTTAGGGGGTCATCCACTCCATCCTTTGCCTCCACGTCACGTGATCCAGCTGGAGCGGGAAGACCTCACGGCCCCTCTTCCCTGGTTAGGAGGTGTTAGGGGCTTTGTCTGCCATTAAGGGAAGGGCCCAGGGAGCAGGAGACCCAGGGAGACCTGGGAGGAGGACGAGGGGGACGAGGACGGGGCGTGGAGGGAAGTGCGAACCCGTAGGAGTCCCTGGCTGAGGGCAGCTGAGGGAGATGTTGCTGTGGTTTCCTGAGAAGGTATCATCCCCCGATGGAGTGCCATGGGAGAAAGCGCCCAGAAAAGGGGCCAAGTGACGCCTGCCAGTCGCCTGCCAGTCCCCTCTTGAGCTGGCTGTAATGAGCGGCCGCAGGAGCTCAGGCTGGTCTGAAGGCAAGAGGCTGACAGGAGCCTGCCCAGGCCCCAGAGTTTGGGACCGTCCTGGAAGGAATTGCTCGAACTCCCAGGGGGAGGGAGGGAAGCCCCGTCATGCGGTGAGCCCACCTCTGCTCCTCATTGCTGGTGACAGAAAGAGCCGCCTCCCCTGGGAAAGGAAGGAGGGTCCATGGGGAAAACGTGGGGCCCTCGAGAGCAGGTGCTTGGAAAGTGAGTGCCTCCTTTCTTCTAGACCCCAGCTCCAGCCTGGCCCAGGAGTTGCCGGCTCAGGCAGCCGCCCAGAAGGTGGGGTGGGGGCAGGCAGTGTCCCGGCGGGGACCTGGTGTGTGGGAGCTGCCTGAGCGGGCCCTGTGGGGGGCCTCCAGGCCAGGCGCTCAGTCTGACACGGGCATGGGCCGGGGACACTCCCCAGCCTGCTGTCTCCTTGCCTCAGAGCCTTCCCTCCACCTCCACCTCCCCCTGAGTCTTAGCAGATCCCCTGGCTGCTTGCTTCCTTATTCCTCTTGATTTCCCTGCCCCACCCCCGCCAGCAAATGCTTGGGGTTGAGGGTTGAGAGAACAAGGAGTAAGAGAGCTCATCCCCAAACCTCGAGAGAAAACATTCAGTGGGGGTGGGTGGGGAGGGGAGTGGTCCCTCTCGTTTCTGGAGTCTTCCTGCTCCAGGCTCTAGTTGGATCAAGTAACATGGAGGCAAGGGGATGGCGCAGATGACCTCGGACCTCGAGTTTTGCCCCTTAAAGCATGCGTGTGTTCTGTGACATGAGGGACAGTGGTTGGGGGTGGCCCTGGAGGAAGGGCTGAGCCTGAAAGGGGGGCTTTAGGCCTTCTAGTCACATCTCTCCTTGACCTTTGAGCTCCTTTCCTTCGGCCCCCACAGCTGCTTGCCTCTCTGCCCACTCCCCTCTGCACCCCCCCGGGCAGGCCTGTGGGGCCCGGACTGACCGGGTGGGGACAGGTGTCCTGGCCCAGCTGCTCCCTCTTGTTTCTCCCACCTGTCAGCCCAGGGGGTTGAAGGGTGAGGGGCTGGCCAGCAGGGGAGAGTGGGAACCCCTTGGTCCCCTCACCTGCTCCCTGGGGCTCGGTGGGGGTGGGGTGGGGGTCGCTTGTTGTAAAGTGTGGCAGAAGGATTGAGAGTGGACAGTGGGCAGGACTTCGCCACTCAGAGCCAGGATGGTGCCAGATCAGAGAAAGCTGGTTGATAGCCAGGGGTCTTCGCACAGTCCGCTCATGAAAGGGAGGGCTGTGAATTGAATCTGGGGGCAAGGGTTTGTGTAGCTGCGTAGAGGTACCCCCCCACCCGCCTGGGCCCCGTCCATCTGGCTGGGCATCTTAGCCTCACCTGGCACCTTTCCTGAAAGCAGCGAGCTAATCCTGTAAGAGTTGCCTGGCTGGCCGCCTCGGCAGGCCCACGCAGCCGCCCTGCCCGCCCTCCCCTGCCAGGGGCTTAGAGGACTGTCCTTCGAGTCGGAGGAGACCCAGCCACTGCCCTAAGCGGCCCCTTTAAATCCTCGGTGGCTCCCTGAGGTCATGATGTCTCTAGGAGGATTTGCTTCCTCTGATTGGATTGGCCTCTTTTGGGCCCCGTCTGTGACTGTAGGTGGACACTCACAGCCTGACCCTCCAGCTGCCCTGTCGTCAGGCTGGGTGCTGCCCCGTGGGAGGGCCCGGACCTCGGGCCTTGTGTCCTCTCCTCGCCTTTCTGTTCTGGCAGCCAGGGCCCAGACCCCGCCACCTGCCTCTGCTCTGTGCGTGGGAAGGAAGGGTCCCACCACCGCCCTGGAAGAGCGTCTTCGGAGACCGTCTCCTGCCCTGTTGTCCACTTTTTCCTTCTCAGCCTGCTCGTCCTTCACCGGGGGGCCGGCACTCCATAGTTACCCCGCGCCCTCACTTCCACGGGAAGTCCCTCCCCTGCTCTAACCATCAGCCCACCCGCTTGCTGTGGCAGGCGGGCCAGACACAGCACTGGGTGGCTCACCCAACGGCTCTCAAGCTGACCCGCCCCAAGGCCCCAGCTGCCACTTTCACTTCTGTCTCCTGAGACCCCAGAGGGAAGTTGGGTGGGGAGGTAGAAGGTGACACACTAACCGTCCCAACCGCTTCGGATGGCCAGGGGGCCCCCGGCCACCACTCTCATCTGGATGAGCGGAGTGGAAGGACTGGCTGCAGTGGGAGGGCAGGAAGGCCTTCCCGGGAGAGCGGACCACTAGGCCAGGGCAGGGCCGCCGAGGGCGCTGCTCTGACTGGACAGGCAGACAAGACCTCCTCGAGGCGGCCAGGGGACGGGTTGCCTTCCAGTCCCCGTGGGCTGGCGCGTTGTGCCGGGGCCTCCGTGCTCCCTGAGACCTTACCAGCTGCCCCTGCTTGGTTGGGTGACTTCTAACAAAGCGAATTTGAGCCCCAGAGACAACTTGGAGGCCAAAAGTGCAGCCCTGGGAAGTCCTCTCTGAGCCTAGCACGTGTCTTGTCTGCTGCACGAGGCCATCTCCTCGCATTTGGAGGGTTGGAAGTGGATTTTAGAAATGAGAATAGAGGTAGAAGTAAAGGACAACCAGCCCGTCCTCTTGCTGCCCCAGTCTGGGCACTAAGAGCTGGGCTCTTTTTTCCTGGGAGCCCCCAGGGAGCCCCCACAAATCTCCGATGCTTGCTTCCTTCTCAGGGTCACACCCCCACCCCACTCAGAGGAGGGACAAGAGCGGAGGGCCCCATGGGACCGAGAGCTTAGACAGTACCACGGGGATTCTTTATTGGTTCAGGGATGCTTTCTAGACAAGGTGCCGGGAACTCCATCCTAAGTGCCTAGGTGTGCTGGGTGGGGGTGGCCCAGTTCCTGGAATGGGAAGTTGAGCCTCGTGGAATAAGGTCAGAGACACTATGCAAATCCCCATGCAGATGGTGGTAGTGAGTCATTACGGATCAGTCTGCCGGGTAGAGCATGAAGCAAGGCTCAGGCTTCGGTTCCAGAACCAGCCCCACTAATGACCATGACCATGACCTCGGGGGGCAGTCACTACCCAAGCCCTGGGTCTTATAGGCATTCCAGGTGTGTTTGGGGTTGGGGTGGCTGAATCTCTGCAGCCAGAGCCCTGGTGTGCCCCACCTGGTACCCGCCCTGGCTGACCATGAGCCTCTCTCAACCCTCTGCCATCTGTTACGAGGGTTAGTGTTCAGAAAGCACCTTCCGTCTTTATCAGCCCCATCCATCCCTCCTGCCTTCTGGTCCCCACACTGCCCTTCCCCCTAGGCTGGAGGACAGTGGACCCAACCAGGCCGTGTCTTCTGTTACCTCCCCATGGAGGAACCCGCTCCTGACCTCCCTTCCTTTTGGGCCTCTCTAAGGAGCACAGGAACCAAATGTCCTGGCTGGAAGGGCACTCGGCTATCTGCTCCTCTCCAGCCACCCATCGTACCGACCAGTGGGGTAACACCTGGCGGGACAGTGACTTATTCATGGTCACACAGTCATTTAGGACCAGAGCAAGCACCAGAACCCAGGCATCCAGAAGCCCTGCCCAAAGATCCCATGCTTCCCTGGGCTGTTTGTTGCCCAACCACACCCACCCCTTTTCTGCTAGGATTCAATCTCCCGTTACCCCAGATTCTTCCTGAGATGAGGCCCGGTGGCTCCAGAAACTTGGGAGGATTTGGGGTGAGGGGTGGTTCCTAGGAGCCGGCCTCTGCCGCCAGGGGAAGCCCAGAGCTGCGGTAGGCGGTGCCCGAGGCTGGGGGGTGGGCTGGCTGCTGCCTCTGTCGGGCACTGGACACACTCTGGCCACTGCAGGAAGGATGGGAGCTAGACTACAGGAAGGACAAGCTGGGGCGGGGAGGCAGTGGAGGAGGCTCAGGAGACAGACCCTCACTGGAGAGGCATCTCCTGGGCAGAGAACAGGATGACCCCATCCCAGGGGATTTGTCCCGACGGGAAGCCTGGGGTGGGGCTCGGGAGAGGTGTCCAGCGGAAGCTGCAGGGAGGGTGCCCAGCGAGCTGGCCACGCAGGGTGCTCCTCTGGCAAGTCCGTTCCTGTCCTTTCGGCCAAGGCTGCAGTGCCTGTCTCCACTCGCCTTCCTGGGGCACCTGGGACCTGAGACCACCCCTGCCCTGGGTCCAGCTTTCCCGGACTGGTCCTCCCCCTCCCCCCAGCCCGCCAGCCCGCCCCCAGGTCCCTGTCGGTGAGTTAAAATTAGCTCAGTGCCCAGGCTAAAAATAGCCCCTGCCCAGCCCTGAGGCTGCTGGGCTGGGGGAGGGGAGTTCCCGAGGGAGGGGAAGATGGTGGGAACCAGGGGTTTGGGAAGGGAGCCTGCCAAACAGAACTTTGAGGGGAGGAGGATGGGGATGGGGACAGGGACGGGGATTGCCTGTGCCTTTGAAAGCAGACACTGGAACTCTGGGTTGAATGAAGTGGCTGCCCTGGGCTGGGGGAGGGGGGTGGAACGGAAGAGGGACAGCAGAGAGGAGCAGGGGAGCAGTGAGGGAGCAGGCTGGGGGCGTGAGAACTGGGCTGGGCGGGTGGGGGCGAGGGACACTGCCCCCACTTCCGAGGACTTCAGAGATTGCGGAGGAAGGCCCCCTGTGTGTACCCCGGGGGCTGTGAACCCCAGCACCCTCTGCCTGGGCCCCGCGTGTTGGTGTTGGGGTTCGCCTTCCCACCCCATCTTTCAGAGTGCACCTCAGTGTGTCTCTGCTCCGCTCGAAGCCAAGGGGAGAGGCTGCAGGCTGTGAACCCCGGGCTAGGGTGGGGGAGACCCAGAGGGCTCCTGGGCTCCCCCTCTGCCCACTGTGGGGGCCTGCCTGCCCTCAGGAGCCCGCATGCCCTCGCCCTTGGTGGGACCTGCCCTCCCCCGGTCTGCCTCTTGGCTGGACTGCAGGTGTTCGGAGGGCAGGCCTGGCGTCCCACCAGTCGTGCCGTGTGCCCAGCCCAGCGTTGGGGCGCGGTCGGGCTGCCTCTGAGTCTGGGCTCCGGGCCTCGCCCTCTCTGCTCTGGCCCTCTCCTTGTCTGTCCCTGCCTCCGCCCCACACTCGGCCTTCCTCTTGGCCTCTTGGCCTCTCTTTCTCGCCCGTCTGTCTGTCCCCCTCTACCAGCCTCCTCTGTGTCTGCCTCACCCACGCCTCCTCCCTCGTTAGTGAGCAGGCTGCTTGAGGCCGCCTGACTGTGGGGGTGACAGGTGGATTGGTTTGTCACCCCCTCCCCCAGCGCCTGCTGCTTATTTCATGCCCTGCAGCCCAGCCACGGGGAAGGGGCGGAGGAGGGCTGACAGCTGTCTCCGGCGCCTCCTGCCTTCCCCTCCAGTCCCCAGCCTGCGGCCTGGAGCAGCCTGAGAGGAAGGGATGGAGGGCCTGCCTAATGAGGGCTGCCTCTCTCGCCGTGCAGAGAGCGGGGTGGAAGCCCGGTGCTCTGCGGTGGGAGGCTGCTCGCTCAGCCTCTCTGGGCCCCTGCTCAGTTTTGACCTGCACGGGTAGGGCAGCTCTGGAAGCAGATGCCCTCCAGTTCCTGGGCACCGGGAGCCGCTGGGCGCCGGCTGGCAGGTGTGGGTGGGAGGGTGTGGGGGCTGCGGGGAGGTAGGAGAGGAGCTGGGAGACACTCTGGGCTCCCAAGGAAGGGCAGCCCGGCCACAGCTGCAGCTCCAGGAGGCCACCCTGACCGCCGGCCCCGCACTCTCCCCACTGGCCCCAGGCCGCCCTCACAGGAACTGAGATAGTATCATTCTGAAACCCGAGAATGGTTTGAATATTGCTCAGGTACCAAGAGGTGTTAAATTGGGGGAGGCAGGGGCCTGTTTTTTTTCTCCCATGCCCCCTCCAGCCTGAGACCCCCTTTAGGGTAATTTTGCATAGTGTTTGCACCTCATTTGCATATAAATACAACCCACAGGTTCCTCTTGGGTCTGGATCCCAGCCGGGACAAATGGCTGTCCACGGGTCGCTCTGGATTTCCCACCATGTCTGGTTCCCTCAGCCCCTCCTCCTTGTCAAGGGTGTTGTCAGATGAGCCTCTCCAGCCCTGTGTCCTCTCTGTTCTCCATTTGCTGAGGTTTCTCTGCCACCACCCTTCCCTAAAGAAGGTGGGTCTGGCCCAGCTGCCCTCCCCCCAGCCCCTCTACTCTCTCGGTCCCCACTCCCTGCCCCCAAGAGGCCCACCCTGCCCAGCTCTGTCCGGCTGGCACTGCCTTGAGTGGGAGAAGCAGAAGCTGCCGGAGCCTTCCAGGGTCTACACTTGGTGACACACTTGCCAGCAGCCCAAGGAGTCATAGCTGTGGCCTGAGGTCAGGCGGAGCCGGAAAGCCATCCTAGCCAACCCCCTGTGTCCATGGCATCTTGTTAAGCCCCTCCAGCCCTGGAGAGACAGCCAAAAGTCAGGTCTGGGAGGGCTTCCTAGAGGAGGAGAGGGCTGGAAAGGAGAAGAGGGATGGGGGCAGGCCAGGCCAGGGGGAAAAGGTGCACGTCTGGAGAACAGATGCCCAGGCCTCTGGCTCTGGGCAGTTGGTTAGGTCATTAGGCAGGGGGCTAATTAAGGAGGTCCAGGTGTTCATTAGGCTCTTCCTAATTGAGTAGGAGGGAAGTGGGACAGGATGGGCCTCCACAGCTTGGACAGGGTCAGTATAAGGTCCTCTGTGCCCACCCAGGCCTCAGCCGCCCTTTTCAAAAGTCAGTGGTGAGTTCCTGTTCTCGCCCCGGGGCTCTCCGACGCTGCAGCTATGTAGAGTGGGTAGAATGGATAGAAGGCGAGAGAGATTATTGCAGGCTCGGCCTGCTCTGTAGGAGGGCTCCTGGTTAGGTAGGAGGAGGGACTGCCCAAGGCAGGGTCATCTCGTCCTCTGGTAGTGCTGGCACAGAGGTAGGGAGCAGTGGTGGGCAGGGGGCCTGGGAAACGTGGAGTTAGGAAAGCACTTGGGGGCTACCCTGGCAGAGACTGGGATGGACAGGCGGGCCTCTTTACCCCTGAGTCCCCTCTGGTCAGAGGATGCTGGGGGCGGGGAGGGGGGGTGTCTCTGTGGCTTCCCTGTCTCCTCAGTCCTGATCCCTCTCGCATCCCAGCTCCCCCAGCATGAAGCGGGGGTGGGGGGGTGTAGGAGATCAGCCAGGGAGCCGGTTGCCAGGAGACAGTTGCCTAAGCAACCCCATCCTCTCCATCTCCATGTGCTCTGGGCTGCTCCGTAGAAGACTTTAGAGTCTCACTCTCTGTACCAGGCAGCCCAAGGATGGGGAGGGTTGAGGCCTGGCCTGGAGAGGCAGGCCTGCTTGGAGGGTCGGTGGTGTCCAAACGTCCAAGTTCAGGGGCAGGGGGACAGGATGTGGGTCCTGCAGTGGGACTGACCCGAGTTAGGCCACAAGCCCCTTCTTGGAGCAGACATTTCCCGAGCTCCTCCTCACAGGGGGTGGGGTGGTGCAAAGGGCAGATGTGGACCCTGCCCTCGTGAAGCTCCAGCTCCTGGGGAGCCAGGCATTGAGTAGAAGCGCAGAGTCATAGCCAATGTACGGTGGTGGTAAGTGCTAGAAGGGAAAGGACAGGGTGCCCTGAGAACCAAGGGAACAAGGTCGGACTGGAGGACTGACTTTGCAGGGGCCACGAGGGCACAGAGAGGGTTCTCTCTCCCCACTTGGAGGAGGAGACAGAAGTGGCCCGAAGCTGATAGAGGCCACATCTCAGCCAGAATTTGCTTCTGCACAAAAGGCGGCGAGAGGGAGCTAGGAAACTGGGTGGTGGAGGGAAGGCGGATGCTCTGCACGGGTGTGCGGCAGTGGAAGCCTTCACACAAGGCCTGGCTAGAGAGACTCCGTGAAAACGCCGTCTTCAGAGCCCCCTTGTCCTCTGCGTGCCCTCTCCACCCTCCCTGGGAGCCCAGACCACCGTGACTCTGAAAAACACAGCTTTGGGGTTGCACTGGGAAGCGGGGGGCTGAAGTCCTCAGGCTGGGGCCTTCCAAGTGGGGCTTTGGCAGAGACAGGGGTTTAGGCAGGAATGGGGTGGCTGCTGGACCACTTGGGGCTGCCTGGGCTGTGTTGGTGTTGTCGCAGGGGTGTGTGAGGGGGGACAGTAGGAGACCCAGGGCCCATGGAGCACCTTGAGGACAAGGAAGAGAGGAAGAGGTTCTGGGACCCCTCTCTGGGGGGAGGGGGTGGAGGATCCCTATAGTTGTCAGGGAGCGGCATTGCTTCCTGAAGATCTCAGGAGAGAGCAGAAACTCTCTTCCCGGCTGGGCGAGGGAGAGCCTGAGGGACAAGCCCTGGTGACGGGGCAGGGTGGGAAGGGGTATTCCTGGCTCCTCCCAAGTCCACAGATTCCCTGCTTCCCCTCTTCCCTGTCCCCTGTGGCTGAGAGGCCAAGGTTGAACTTTGGCATCTACTGTGGTACCTTGGGGGCCGTGGTTGAGCGGGGCTGGAAAGGCTCCAGGAAAACTGAGCAGCCCCTGGAAGTGGGGGCTGGGGAGGGGGTTCCAAATGATAGATGTGCCTGTTCCCTCTCCCCAGTGGGGGGCAGTGAGAGCCCACCTCCCTGTACTCTGCAGCAGGGTCTCTGCCTGGACCTCTGTGGATGGGGGTGTCTCGAGGGGCGGGCTGGATTCTGTGAACAAGGCTCTTCCTGGGACCCAGAGTGGCTTTAGAAAGCCTGGCCTCCTGCTCGCTGTCCCCCTCCCCTTCTGGAAGGCTCCACCTCTGATTCTCCTGGATTCACAGAGCCCAAGGGGCCCTGGGGTCACCGTGTGCCTCCATCCCACCCCGGGCCCTGCCAGTCCCCGAGGGCTCACCCAGCCTGTTTGGGCACTGCCCACAGTTGAGCGCGGGCATTTCCTGGGTCAGGCTGGGCTTCCGACCCCACGCGCCTTCCCATCCTGGACTAGTGTGGTGTGGGGGCTCTGGCGCCCGTCCTGGTTGTGAAGCCTGGCCCGTTTATAGGTGCATGAGGTGGGGAGGCCTCTGCCTGGCGCCTGCCTCCGCCCAGCTGCCGGAAACCTCCTCGGTGCACGCCAGTGGCTCAGTACGCGCTCCGGGCTTCAAGGTGAACCAGGCTGGGAAGGGCTGCCCAGCCTGAGCTCGGGTCCTGCACGGGCGCGTCCCCCGAGCGGGAGTCGGCCGACCGTGACCTCGGGGCCGGCTGTTACAGATCTGGTTGTAGCGGAGCTCTGCCAGCCTTCCGTGTTTACGTGCTGTCGGCAGCAGCCGTCGAGGAGTTGTCCAGAGCGAATGGCCCGCAAGGCCTGAAATAGTCATCCACCCCCTTACTGAAAAAGTTCGCAGACTCTGCTCTGCAAGGGTGGTGTGTTTATTTATTTATTTTAAGCAGCGGAACCGTCTCTTCAAACAAAACTTTGAGGCGGAGGCCCACCGAGTGAAACGGGTGTGGAGCAGCCCTGGGGGGCGAGGGAGAGCTCTGGGCCCCCAGGCTCTAGCCTTCCCTGTGTTCCTGAGCCCCGGCCACCAGAGCACGCCCCTCCTGGCACCAGGTACCCCGTGGAAACCGTGTGCGGCCTCGGTGGGTGCTCTCCGCACCGGGCGCCAGGACCGAAAGTTCCATCCTAGGCCAGAGGGGCAGCTGGCAGACCCAGATGTCTCTACTCCAGGCAGATTCTGGGGAGAGGAAAGGGCCTGGGGCGTTCTCCAGGACCGAGACCCTTGGAAGCCAGCTCTGCGTGATCTAGAACCCAAGAGCAGCAGAGTTGGTGCGGAAAGAGCCTGGACCAGGGCCTGGGCCCTGGGTGTCAGTGCCCACTTGTGCCTGGCCGTGGCACGCCATTGCCTCAGGGCACCCCCATCTCCTCATCTTGAGGATGGGGTGGGCACCTTCAGCCTGCCCCAGGGGTGCTGTGAGCCTGGCCTGTGTGCTGGTGGTCACCGGGGCTGACGGTCCTCTCATGACCCCCCTTTCCCAGGACGCTGTGCAGAAGGTGTCCTGCAGACCATGAACTGAGCCCTGGTTCCAGGCCGTTCATGAGCACAGTGTGAGGCGTGCCGAGACCTGCCACCCAGCAATCCCCTCCCCTCCCTAGCACTGAGGATCCCCAGAGAAGATGGGGAGGAAAAAGATTCAAATCCAGCGAATCACTGATGAGCGGAACCGACAGGTGAGGAGGTCTTGGAGCCATGTAGAGTGGGTGAGGGCAGGGAGCTGGCCTCTGCCTCCACTCCTTCCTGCCAGTCCAAGAGGGCTTCCTGGAGGAGGGGGCCTCTAAAGGCTATTATGGAAGGGGAAGGACTGAGTTGGGAAGAGAGGAACCCCCACCTCCCTGCAGCTCTTGGAGCCCTGTACCCCAGAACTCTAAGGCTTATCTGCTAATGTAAGAAGGTGCATCTGTGTGTCCCCCACCCCCAACCCCCATCCACTTCCCACCCAGGAACCATACATAAGCCTCAGGCCATGCCTGGGCACGCCCTGTTCCCCAAGATGAATTCTCCCCCAGGGGAGGATCCAGGAAGCCCTTCTGTTTTCCTTCCCGACCCCTTCACAGCCCCTGGCACAGAGGTGTGGAATTCTGTCCATCCATCCTCTCCCTTCAGTGAGGCCGCTCTAGGCTGCATCTTGGCCGTACGTTGGCAGAGAGGTGCTGGCCTGTCTCTCCCCGGGCCAGGGGCTCCGGGACGGGCTTTGACTGAGCCAGACCGGGCCACCCCCCTCCACCGCCTGCAGGTGACATTCACCAAGCGCAAGTTCGGACTGATGAAGAAGGCGTACGAGCTGAGTGTGCTCTGTGACTGTGAGATCGCGCTCATCATCTTCAACCACTCCAACAAGCTGTTCCAGTATGCGAGCACCGACATGGACAAGGTGCTGCTCAAGTACACGGAGTACAACGAGCCGCACGAGAGCCGCACCAATGCCGACATCATCGAGGTGGGCCCACGCAGCACGTGCACGCCCACCCGGCCCGGTGCCCACCTCCCGGCCCGGTGCCCACCCCGGCCCGCTCCCCACCCCGGCCGGCTGCCCACCCAGTCCAGTGTCCACCCAGCCCGCTGCGTCTTTGCTCATGCTTGTCAGGCTGGCGGGACATCCTCTGCTCTGTCTTCCCTCCGGTTCTCTCTGTCTTTTTCTCTCCTTGTCCATCCTTGGTCTGTTCCTGCATCTGACTCTCTGTCTCTGTCTCCCTCTTTGTTTCCATCTCTCCTGCTCTGCCTCTGTCCCTTTATGGATCCCTGGGGCTCAATTTTCTGTTTCAAAAAAAGCATTACAGGCTGTTGAAGGACATGGGCTTTGGAATCCAGTGGTGGCCTTTAGTGGCCACGTAGCCTTGGGCCATGGTGCCTACCTCCACGAAATGGGGCCAGCGTGAGCTTTGAAGGGTGTGGTGGGACCTGAACAAGACAGCCCGGTTCTTGCTTCTCACACGGGGGTGTGCGTGCTTTCAGGGGAACAGAACTTCTGCCAGGGAGGCTGGTGCCCGGGAAGCCACAGGCTTGCCTTCCCGGAGAGGGACTCGAACTCCAAGATTTGGAGGAAGTTACCTTAGTTTTATAATAGAAAAAACAGATTTACTCTAGACTGGAATGGAAAACGTACATTTGTTACTCATTCTAAAAGCAGACCGAGTATCTGTGAAGGTGTTTTGAGCAGGAAGAGGGAAGTTTGGGGTCTACTCCAGACCTACCAAGAGTGCCTCAATGTGGCGTGGACCCCTGGGCAAGGACGGCAGCAGGAGCTCTGTAAACACTGGTTTCCTCTGGGCCTTTCTCCCCCTCCTTCCTCTCCCTCTGTCTCCATCTCTGCTTCTTTCCCCCTCTTCCTGTGAGCAGAGCCCAGGGACCAGGCTGGGCAACACCAGCCCGGACTGCCTTGCCCCCTGGAGCTACCCCAGGGTCTCAGCCCCCAGCCCATCCCCCCAGGGCCCCTCCCCACCTGCCACCTCGGAAGCAGGGGTCTGTGCTGTGTGTTGCGCATTCCCTGCGGTGGGCCTTGGCCTGAGCCCCCCCCCAACACTCCCCGCCCAGCACGTGTTCACATGGTGCGGCAGGGCGGGGAAGGGGGGTGGCCGGGAAATGCTGGGGACCCAGAGGAAGGAGGTGGGGAGAGAGTAGGGGGGCGGCGGGGACCCTGCCCCTGCCCCTCCCCTGCGGACGGCTGGCTGACGCCTGGTGCGGTTGCAGACCCTGAGGAAGAAGGGCTTCAACGGCTGTGACAGCCCCGAGCCCGACGGGGAGGACTCGCTGGAGCAGAGCCCCCTGCTGGAGGACAAGTACCGGCGTGCCAGCGAGGAGCTGGACGGGCTCTTCCGGCGCTATGGGGTGAGCTCACTCACCGTGTCTCTGTCGGCCCCTCCCGGCCCCCCCCAGGCGCTGCACAAGAAGCACAGGGAGTGTGAGAGCCCCGAGGTGGACGAGGTGTTTGCCCTGACCCCCCAGACGGAGGAGAAGTATAAAAAGATAGACGAGGAGTTTGATAAAATGATGCAGAGTTATAGACTGGCCGTGAGTAGTCGCATGGAGCGGTCTCCCCATGGTGCATGGTGTGGCTTCGCGCCGGCCCCCGGCCGCCCCTGACGCACGTCCCACGCTGAGCCGTGCGGGGCTGGCGGTGACCACCGAGGCACCGCTGACCTGGGTTGTGGACTCCTTCCGGACGGAGCAGGGCCGGGAGAGGCCTGGAGCGCCCCTCTCGCCAGCAAGGCATGTGTAGATGATGTGAGGGCTTTAGACGGCAGGAGAGTAGGGGTCGTGTTCTTTGTCCAGGTCTTCTCGGGGCAGAGTCCCCAGGGGCCTACGTGGCCACCCCGGCCCAAGACCCTCGGTGCAGGCCTTCCCCAGCTGCGTGGGTGCACGTGGGTCTGTATTCAGGCCCTCTAACCTGCTCCCCGTGTGTCCTGCCTGGCTGAGGACTAACCCACCTCCACGGGGGGCCTCGGGGGTCCCCGGTCCCATCTGCCGTGAGCAGAGCCTGTTCTCGTTCTCTGGGCCAGAGCTCGATCCCAAAGCATTGCCTCCAGCGAACTTCCTCCGAGAGGGCCGGGGGCAGAGAGGTCGAGCTGCGGGCCCTCAGACACACAGCCCAGAGACCAGAGGAACCCATGCCTGCCCTCTCTCGGGCACGGTGGGTCCAGGGTGGGGGCGTTGCCTGGCCTGACCCCACCTCGCCATCCTCTGTCTAGTCAGCTGTGCCGGCCCCCAACTTTGCCATGCCCGTCACGGTGCCCGTGTCCAGTCAGAGCTCACTGCAGTTCAGCAATCCCAGCAGCTCTCTGGTCACCCCTTCCCTGGTGACATCATCCCTCACGGACCCGCGGCTCCTGTCCCCGCAGCAGCCAGCGCTGCAGAGGAACAGCGTGTCTCCGGGCCTGCCCCAGCGGCCGGCCAGCGCAGGTGAGGTGGGGATGAGGTGTGCTGGGGACTTGGGGATTCCGTCTCCCTTCACCCCACACGGCATTCTGCCACTCGCTCGTGTGGCTCCTGAGGGAAGGACCAGGGCTCCTCCCGCTGTTCGGTCTGGGGACCTGCCGTGGAAGGCGCCGTCCGGCCAGCTCACCGTGGTTCTGTTTGTCCCCAGGGGCCATGCTGGGGGGAGACCTCAACAGTGCTAACGGAGCCTGCCCCAGCCCTGTTGGTGAGTGCGGCTGCCCGCCTGCCTTCTCAGCGGCTTCGCGGGCCCGGGGACCAAGAGGGACCCCAATGAGACGGGAGGAAGGTCCCAGGGCCCGAGTCGAGCCTGAGGCTTGTCTGCAGCCCTGATGGGTGTGGGCAGTCATCAGAGATCTGGGCTCAGGGAATCCTGGGCAAGCTGGAAGAAGGGACCAACATTTCCAGCCGGGGGAGAGGATGCAAGTCTTCTCCATCGAGTGGGGGCATCTGGGTAGGATCTGGAGGGTGTGCACGGTGTTGCTGACGCGCTCCCACACAGACCCCCGGCCGCCGACGGCCTCTCCCCTGCCCTGTGCTGTTGTCCGGCCCGTGACTGTGACTTCAAATGTCACCATTGACGTCACGCTGACATTCCTGCCATTCCCGGAGTGATCCGGGAATTGGGATGAGGGCAGCCCCACACTTCCAGGGGAACAGTGTGCTCCCAGGGGACAGAGCAAGGTGACACTGGGGACTGTGGTCGGCCCCGCTTCTCTGGGCTTCAGAACCCCCAGTTCAGCCCCAGGCACCACCTAATGCCTCATGGCAGTGATTATGCAGTGGGGTCGGGGAGTGGAAGGGATGGTGGCCGCCCTCTCCTCTCTGCGGAGGGCTGGAGAAGCACCTGCAGACTTCAGGCCGTGACGGTCCTTCCAGGCGCTCAGGCCCAGCATGCGGAGCGCGGGGGGGGGGCCTGGCACGGCTTCCAGCCAGCTGCGTCGCCCTGGGCAAGTCATTGTGCCTCTGCCAGCCAGGCCTCGAGTTTGCTGTTTTGTGACCGGGGCTGACCCACGTTCCGTCTGCCTCGCCGCACAGTTAGCATGAGGGTTAAATGAGATCGTGCGCACGTGGAGGCCCTGTGTGGATCGTGGCGCAGATGCGCAAGGTCGTTACGACACTGGTCGTCACAGGTCTCGTCGTGGTGGTGGCTGTGTTATCGGGCCCCTGTGACCAGTGACAGCACCACCACCGGCGGATGGCTCATCTTCCCCAGAGCCACGGGCATCCTGTCATGGGCCCCCGTCTCCTGGCCAGAGCTGCAGTCTGAGTGGTCGAGGTGCCTTGGGGGTCCTCATGGAGGCCCAAGTCCCAGGCTGCCCACCCCGTCTGCAGCCGGGTCCCTGGGATCGGTCGGGGCAGGTTGTGGAATCGGAAGGTGCTGGACGCCCTGTCTGTGAGACTAGAGGGAGGGAAGGGGGCGAGGCGAGGCCACTGCGGCGTCCAGCTCCGGTGGCCCCCCACCCCTGCTCCGGCACACGTCGCTTAGAGGCAGGGGAATAACCAGTAATTCCTGAGTGAGGGGGCTTCCGCCCTTCTCCCAGGACAGGGTGGTCTTTGGCGAAGATAAGAGTCTGAGTATGGAGTCCTGGCACACGGGCTGGGGGCTGGGTCCGTGTCTGACCTTTGACCCCCATCTCCTCCTCTCAGGAAATGGCTACGTCAGTGCCCGGGCTTCCCCTGGTCTCCTCCCCGTGGCCAATGGCAACAGTCTCAACAAGGGCATCCCTGCCAAGTCTCCGCCCCCGCCCACCCACAGCGCCCAGCTTGGAGCCCCCAGCCGCAAGCCCGACCTGAGGGTCATCACTTCCCAGGGAGGAAAGGGGTTGATGCATCACTTGGTGAGTGGGTGTCTGCACTGAGGGGCAGGGGCTGGGGCTGGGGAAGAGCCGACCTCCAGCAGGAGAGATGCAGGCTAGCCAATAGGTGGGACTGCCGGAGGGAGACCGTAGAAGCCGGACTGCTCGTGAGCTCTTTCTCCCCAGAGGGCCTTGTGAGAGGTTGGAACGTGGACGTCCCAGCCGCAAGGGCAGGAGGAAGGGACAGGAGGTGGGAGAGAAGGTTCTGTGCTGGGGAGGAGGACGGGAGGGATTTGCCACCACAGCGGAAGGATGAAGGTTTCCTAACGGGTGCATGTTGGGATGTGGCATTTTCTGGAGTCGGTCGGGACGGGGAAGAGCTCTGTCCCAGGCTGGACAGCTGTCCTGCTCGTGTGTGAAGAGCTAGGTGGGGCGGCTGTGGGGGCCGGGGTGTGAGGGGAGGGCAGAGGCCGCAGACTGAACCGCCCCCTTGGTTTTATTTCCGCTCCCAGACTGAGGACCATTTAGATCTGGTAAGTGAGGCCCTGAGACGTGTGCGGTGGCTTGAAAGCCTGGGTCCGCCCATGGCTCTGCGCCACAGCATGGAGCCCGCCCTGTCCCTCCCCCAGCGGGCGTGGTGTGTGTTGTTTGGTTATGGGCCAGGAGCCGTGCTCAGTGCCAAACGGGGTACAGAGGTGAATGGGGCGGGGGTCAGGGGTTAGATATGCATGTGTGTAGCGGTGTGTACATGGACGTCTTTATGGGACGTTGTGTTCACGCAGACACCCCTTTCTCTGCGTGTGTGTGTGCGCGCACACGTGTGCATGCCGCGGGGGCCAGCCCCAGGCCTCAGGGGCCCCGTCTGGATGTGCCCCAGGATGCCTGCGTTACGGGGGCTGGACCGGACTTGCCCTCTGGCTCAGTCCCACTGAGCATGCTTGGAACCCGGGGCAGGGGCCTCCTTAGGAGGAGAGCCAGCCAGACCGGGACAGCACGTCCCCCGAGGCGGCTGAGGCCCAAGGAGAGGCCAGAGCTGCCCGTGGCCGGGGCTCGCCGCCGCCTCTCTGCCTCCCCGTGTGCTCAGCCCCGCACAGCCCGCCTCACACGCGCTCAGACACATGCCGCCGCGCACGCGCTGTCACACTCGCGTACTCACCCTCAGCCAGGAGTGGGGCGGGGGCTCCTCCCTCCCCAGCTCCCTGACGGGCGGCCAGAGAGGCTGGAAAAGGCAGGCGGGCTTTGGCGGCCAACACGGCGGCAGTTTCGGCCCCAGCGCGGAGCTGGAATAAACAAGTGACTCAGCGGCAGATGGAGCTGACAGCCCCACACACGTGTGCGCACACGCAGGCACACACCACACCGGGCCCCTCGCTGCCCGCACACATGCCGGCGTGCTCCAGCAGGGCGTGCGCTGCCCCAGGACGGGTGGGGAAGGCCCCGGGCCTGCCCTCGCTCGGCCCCGGGGCGGTGTGCTGTCCTCCATGCACGTGTGCACGCCCCCCTCCCCGCTCGCAGCCTCTCGGGGAATGCACCAGCGCTCGTGTGTGTCTGCGGGCGCCTCTGTGCCCAGCCGTCCCCCTTGGGCCATGGGGGGCAGGGGCCCCAGCTGGGCCTTGCAGTGGAGGGCCAGGGGAACGCAGCCACCCTCCTGCCGCCTGGTGACAGACCCTTTCCTCCTGCAGAACAATGCCCAGCGCCTTGGGGCCTCCCAGTCTACCCACTCACTCACCACGCCAGTGGTTTCCGTGGCAACACCGAGTTTACTCAGCCAGGGCCTCCCCTTCTCCTCCATGCCCACTGCCTACAATACAGGTGAGTCCTCAAGCCCCTCAGCCCCCCTGTAGCTGCTTGGCCTTGGGGCAGGGCGGGACCAGAGGGGGAGCAGGAGATAGTCCTGGGGGATGCTCCAGTGGATTGCGGGGAGCCCCCACTTGATGGAGGTCGCCAGGAAACAGAAACAGGATGCCCACTGAAATGTGAATTTCAAATAAAACAATGAATAATTTTTCAGGATAAGTATGCGTGAGAGACGTTCTTCTGCTGAAATGTTAAAAAATTATTCATTGTTTTGTCTGAAATTCAAATTAATAAGTAGGTATTCCCCATTTTTAATATAGGACCTAATGGAGAAAAGAGTCCCCCGCCCTTAGGGACTCAGGAGGAGCCGGGCCAGAGGTGGGCTGAGCAGATGATTCCAGCAGCCCAGGGCTGGGGGGAGAGGAGGGGGCATGGTCGGTTCAGCAAGGCTTCCTGGAGGAGGAAGAGGAGGAGGGAGTAAGGGAGAGAAGACAGGTAGAGGAGGCCAGAGAGAGAAAGCCTGTCAGAAAGGTTTACCCAGCCTCCCGGGAAAGCCAAGAGGGGCAGGGGGAGGAGGGAGGACAGGGCCCCTCACCCTGGTGGTGGCTCCATGGCGGGCTGATGGGGAGGGGAGAGGAGTGGGAGGGACCGATGAAGGTCGGGGAGGGACGTGAAGGTGGAGAGCTGCTCAGAGACATGGGAGAGGTGTCTGGGTCGAAGAATTCAGACAGGATACCCAGTGCCCAGGCCGTCCTGGGTACCCACTGCCCCTCCCAGGACCAGTCGGTGACACTCTGGGCCATCCTGGCCCGCACTCCACGCTGTCATGTCAGGAAGGACTTCCCCGTGGGGAAATCCCACTGCCGAGACCTCAGCCACCCCTCACGGCCCCTCACCCCTGACTGGCTGGTGCTGGGGCTGTTTGTGATGAGATCAGACTAGATCAAAAGGTCCCTAAACTTCTTCCTCCTCCCCAAGCCTCCATTCCAGACACCCATACAGATCCTCTCACGATCCTACCTCTTCCGTGGGTAAAAATCTAGAGCCCAGGCTCGGACACAGGGAAGCCCTGGGGGCAGGAAAGAGCTGGAGCTGCCCCACTGTGGAGAGGGGCCAGACCCCGCCGTGCATGTCCCCGTCCAGGTTTTCCCACCCAGGTGTGGTGCGGGCAGTCCCTCGTCCCGTTCATGCATGGGGTCCTCGGGCCGCCTCAGATGGCCGTGCCCCTGGGGGCCACTGTCCTCTGGGAGAGTCGTGGGCAGGCGGGGAGTTTGGCAGATGGCAGCACAGACCACTGTTCAGGAGCCACCGTGTTTGGGAATCCCAAAATGTGGTGGTGGTTTCCTGCCATCCTCTCTGGCCCTTGCAAGTCTCTTGAAGCAGGAGGGGAGGTTGGCGGGCATCCGTGAAGCTGGGACAGGCGCCCGGCAAGGCCAGACTTTAGACTATTTTGTCAGTCTGGTGTGAAAGCAGGTTCTGACCCTGGGCCTGCCCTTGGGGCCCTGCTGGGAAGTGTGGGCTTCCTCACATCCTCCCAGGAGCCGGGGCTCCGGTTCATCCTGCTGCTGCAGTCTGTCAGCAGGCCTCAGTTTCGACAGCGGGTGTGTTCAGGTGCCCCTACGTACATAAACAACACACTGCTGTTTCGCTGTTCACCGCTCGCAGTCCTTGGCCCTGGTCCAAGTTCCGGCTGCGGGCGATGTGGCTCTGGTGACGTCCTGGGTAAGGGACAGGCCTGGCCCCCTGCTGACACTGGCTGCAGAGGTCTGGTGGCTGTGGGTGGGCTGCCAGGCGGCCTGTGGGCCACGTCCTCCCGTCCAGGACGCCCCGGGCCTCCGCGTAGACGGGGCTGGAGTGTGGTGGCAACATGCGGGAGCCCCAGGGGTGGCGGGCGAGGTTGTATGCTCTTCGAGCGTGGGCATCCTTGTCTGTAAAATGAGTCCGAGGGGTCCTTCCTGCCCTCGCTTTGCTTTTTCTTTTCTTTCTTTCTTTCTTTCTTTCTTTGACAGAGAGAGACAGTGAGAGAGGGAACACAAGCAGGGGGAGTGGGAGAGGGAGAAGCAGGCTTCCCGCCGAGCAGGGAGCCCGATGCGGGACTCGATCCCAGGACCCTGGGATCATGACCTGAGCCGAAGGCAGTCGCTTAACCGACTGAACCACCCAGGCGCCCCATCTTTTTTTTTTTAATAAAGATTTTATTTAT
>NC_058408.1:1970435-2097218 GCF_002201575.2 Neomonachus schauinslandi | reverse complement strand
GATAGAGAGCATGAGAGGGGGGAGGGTCAGAGGGAGAAGCAGACTCCGTGCCGAGCAGGGAGCCCGATGCGGGACTCGATCCCGGGACTCCAGGATCGTGACCTGAGCCGAAGGCAGTCGCTTAACGACTGAGCCACCCAGGCGCCCTAGACCCTCCTGACTTCTTTCCCCTTCTTTTTTGAGTTGACGTTCTGAGAGTGGTATCTACACGTGGTACCAAAAAAGAAAGTTAACACTACTTTAAAAACGCACCTCTCTTCATCCGGCTGAGAAGCAGCACCTGCTGCCTGCGTCGACGTGCGTTCCCTTGGGGGGGGCCCTGTGCTGGGGGGCCCTGCTGAGTCCGTCCTTCCTCTCACCCCCCACCCCTGCAGATTACCAGCTGAGCAGTGCCGAGCTCTCCTCCCTCCCAACCTTCAGCTCGCCCGGGGGGCTGTCGCTAGGCAGTGTCACCGCCTGGCCTCAGGCCGCGCAGCCGCCCCAGCCGCCCCAGCCGCAGCCGCCCCAGCCGCCCCAGCCGCAGCCGCCCCAGCCGCCCCAGCAGCCGCCCCAGCCGCAGCCCCATCTGGTCCCCGTGTCTCTCAGCAGCCTGATGTGAGTCCTGGGGCGCTGCGGTGGGGGGGGGGCGCGGGAGGCTTGGGGAAGGCAGAGCTGAGGGTGGGAAGAGGAGGCTCCTGTCGGGAGGGAGCGGGGTGGCCCCCTTGAGGTGCTCTGTCACCAGTGGACAGCACGGGACATGGGATACTACGGCGGCCTGGGAGCCCCCCCCCCCGGAGCCCCTCCCCAGCCAGCCCGGAGCACCAGGATGCCGTGGGGGACACGGGAACAGAAAACTAACGTGGCTCCTTCCCTACTTTCCCCTCTTCCCTCACTTGGCCCCTCTCCTCCCGGCTCCTCTCTGTCCGTGTCCCTCCCCGCCCCACCTCCTCCCTCTCCCTCCCGGGCCCCCCATCCCTTCTGTGTCCCGCACCTCCTCTGCTTCTGTCCCGGTGCCCAGCCCGGGCAGCCCTCTGCCTCACGTGGGGGCTGCCCTCACAGTCACCACCCACCCCCACATCAGCATCAAGTCGGAGCCGGTGTCCCCCAGCCGCGAGCGCAGTCCCGCGCCGCCCCCTCCAGCTGTGTTCCCAGCGGCCGCCCGCCCGGAGCCTGGCGATGGCCTCAGCAGCCCGGCCAGCAGCTCCTACGAGACCGGGGACCGGGACGACGGACGGGGGGACTTCGGACCCACGCTGGGCCTGCTGCGCCCAGCCCAGGAGCCCGAGGCTGAGGGCCCTGCTGTGAAGAGGATGCGGCTCGACACCTGGGTACTGTAGCGTCACCCCTCCTGCCCGCCAGTGTGTGCTGCACCCCGGGACCACCCTCACCCCGAGCCCCCACCCGGGAGGCCTCTGGGCCACCTCCGCACCCCCCCACCCCCGCTGCAGGCCCTGGCCCTGCGGGGAGAGGGGCGTGGGGGACGCCCAGCCCGCGGCCAGGGCCCTGACACCCCGCTCTCCATCTCCTCTCTCTGCAGACATTAAAGTGACGATTCCCAGCCCCCTCCTCTCAGCCTCCCTGACGAAGAGTTGACAATCTCACCGCCCACCCCTCCCGGCCCTGGGCCTCCTCCCGCTCGACCCCACTTCCTTTTGTGCTCCGTGTCCTGTTGACGGTTACATTTGTGTATAATTATTATATTATTATTATTATTATTATATTTTTTTTAATTTGGATTCTCGCTTTGGAGAGGAGGATGCTCCTGTCCCCTCTTTCTGCACCCCCCGCCATTTTACTGGCTGGGGGGCTCTTTTTTGCGGGAAGGGGGACACTTTGCACGTTGTACACATATGCTGCAGGAGGGGGTGGGGAGCCCGACAGGCCTTTGGGACAGGACGGGTGCCGAGCCCTGCATGCGGAGCCCTCCCACCCCACCCCCAGATAGAGGGAGATAACCAAAAAACCTACCAGGCCACAAAACCCCTTATAATATACTGAAACCCCAAAGTCGGCCTGATGGGTGGGTTTGTGTTTCAGGGGGCAAGTGAGCCCAGGTTCTGAAAAGGGTCTCTGCTTCTGGGCTATTCCCGTGGCCACAGGCACATGGGGTGAAATGCCCAAGCTTGGCCCCCCAGTGCCCCTGCACACACACAACACTCTCACGGATTCATGCATGAGCTGCACCCCCAAGGTGTGGGGGTGCTGGCCGAGCCTCTGGGCTGGGAAGGCTGCCTGGGATTCGGAGGCCGGGGGCAGGGTTTGAGGTAGGGGGCCCCTCGGAAGCACATTTGGAGAGAAAGACGGAGAGCCATGAGGAGGGGCCGAGAGCGGGGTGAGGGGTGACTCGGGGCCCCCTTCTGTCCCTGGTAGTTTCTCTAAGATATACAGTGCAATAGCTCCCCGTCCCTGGGCTGACACCAGCCCCCGAAAGCAGGCCACAAAGTGCAGGGAGGACGGCGGGCGGGGCAGGGAACAGCTCAGCAGGACTGGCGCCCCGGCGTCCAGGGGCACGTGGGAGTGGGGGCTCTCTCTTCCTTGCACGGACACATCCCCAAAGGAGGGACACTGGGGTGGCGTGAGGGTGGGAGGCCCGCCTGCCTCCTTTCCTCCTGGGCCCTCCCCAGCCCCCTCCCCGCTCCTCCCGCCCCGACCCCACCTCCCTGGTCGGCTACCTCCTGCCCCACTACCCCCGGCAGCGCACCTTCCCTCTTGGCTACTGTAACTGTAAATAGCAACCTTTGGAAAACGTTAGCAGTGTAACAGTCCAGGAAACTGTTTTTTTTGTTGTTGTTGTATTGATATGAAATGAGATTCTATTTTTGTCAAAGTATATTGTAATAATAACGACTCAAGCGGCCCGTACTGTACAGATGAGACTCTTCTGCTGTTGTTCTTGCTCCCCGCCCCGCCCCTCTCTGCTGGGACCTCAGGCTGGACCCCAGATCAGACGCGGGGGGGGCAGGCCCCCAGCCTGCCACCCGGAGGGGGCTGGCCCGAGTGGGCAGGTGGCGTGTGCAGGTGGATAGGGGGTCTGCCCCAGTCCTTCCCCTGCACCCAGCTCCTCTGCCTCAGGGACGCAGTGCTCCCTGGGGGCGTCATCCCAGTAGGACAGCAGACGGTAGACAAGGCCCAGCTTTGCGGTCCTGCCTCTGCGACCCAGCCGCTTGCAGTATCCCGACACTTGACGCAGGGAGGGAACCAGAAGCAGGGGTGTATGTGACCACACGTGCACCTGAGCGTGTTCGTGAGGGCATCCGGTATCTGTGTGTGTGTATGGGGGCGTGGACATACCGGTGTGTGTCTCTGAGCCCATCTGGGCCTATCCACGGATCTGTGTGAATCGAGCTCCGAGGGCATGTCCGTGTGTGCACGTGCCTGGCGTTTGCGGAGGGACAGTGGCCGCTGGGCCGCACAGCCCTGGCTTCCAGCTCCACGCCGCTCCAGCTTGGCCCCTGCCCCAGTCCACCTTCCGCTTTGACAGGTTTGGACCACAGTTGGGGGGATCCGGCAGTTGCCCCCTTTGCCTCTCGCTGGGGCCCTGCCTCCCCTGGGCTCCACACACAAGTGGCCACCCGATCCCCGGTCCTTTGCACACACGCAGCTGCCCTTCCTGCTCTTCCCCCACCCCAATCCTGCTTTCAGGGTGACACTCATGATTCTCTTCCTTCTTGAAGCTTCTTCTTTGGGCCGTGATCCTTCCTTACTCAGAGTTTAAGCCCCACCTGCTGATTGGGCACACAGCATGTCCCAACCTACTCCGTGGGTTCCTAGAGGGGGTTTGAAGAGTCGACGAGACTCGATCAGGGCCTCGAAGTACGCCAGGGTATAGGCTTGCGCGTGCATGCATCCCCAGAGCCTTGCCAGTGTCTGGCACGTAGTTGGTGCACAGTGAATGCCGAATGGGTGAGCGATAGGTGCTCGATAAAGCTCGAGTGACTGGCTTTCCCTTCTCAGGCTGTTCCTGGCGGCAGTCCGCCCACCTGTGGAAGCTGGGCTTGGCCGCCACTAGACACACGGTGGGGACAAGAGCCCCTGCGTTCACGGTGCAATATTCACCAGTTTTGCCCTCTGCCTTGTAATGGCAAACCTGGCTTTTGATTACCGTGTGTGTGTGTGTGTGTGTGTGTGTGTGTGTCCTTCCTCTCTCCCTGGGGGCAGGGGGTGGGTCTGTGAATGAATATGTGACATTTCTGCAATTCAGTATCCCAAGGTTTCTCTTGGGGGTAGGGGCTCCTGGCTGGCCAGACGCATGGGTCCCTGGGAACCCAGACCTCAAGCGGGGGGGGCTTCATTTCTTCCTCTCGCAAAGCCAAATTTGCCTCCACCTACTCTTTCCTCCTAAGAACTGGGCGTTTGCCAGAGTAATCACTGGAGTCATCCCACGCCCCTCCCTTCCCCAGCCTTCCCACAGCTTCCAGGGACAGTGGGCAAGAGGACCCTCCGATTCCACTGGGACGCACCATCCCCCCCTCCCCAGCAGTGCCCTCGATGCAGCAAGACTGACCCCCGACCTTTACCCAGCCCTCCCCACCTTGGACAGGAAGGAATTAATGCACCTTCTCTTGATGATTATTTATTTGTTTGGAGAGACAGAAATGATGTAAAAGTGTATCTAGAAATATCTATATCTATATATTTTTAACTGACTCTTTGGAATCCCCTGGGTTGGGGTGGGGGTGAATTTAGGCTTTCGTAGAGGAGAGGAGACCTGGAGCCTGGGAACTCTTGTCCTCTCCTCTGCCACCTCTGTCCACCCCCTAAGCGATGGTGGAAGGCGTGGGATTTGTGTGGGGGCAGGGGGCTCGAATGTTCTATGGAGAATCTGGATTCTCTTTGTCTTCCCCATTCAGGTCCCAGAGGGAAGGGGGAGAGGGAGGGAGGCATGGAGGTGCCCCCCCAAACCCGACAATCACCCACACTCCTGGGGCTGCTCCTGGGTCCTGGGCAGGGCGAGTCCAAGTGTGTGGCTGTTGATTTGTTTTCAATATTTCTTTCCGTGCTGTATGGTGATGCTTTCTTAGTATTCTACACAATAAGAAGACAAAGTCCTCGGGATTCTTATGAGTTTTGTTTGAAAACTCTTTCACTATATTTGTTGTAAAGAGGTTTACTATTAAAAGAAAAAGAATACACGTTTCTGATACTTGGGCTCGGGTTCTGGTTTCTTTGGCGCGGCTGGCGGAGGAGAGGACCGGGTGGCCCGAGGGTCCGCTCAGCACGGTGGCGGGGGGGTGAGGGGTGCTCCCGGGTCTCAGGTGAGCGGTTCCTCCAGGTGCTGTCAGAAGCAGAGGCCGCCCCACACGGGCCGGGGTTGTCCTGGGGGAAGCCACACAGGGGGTCCTGGAGCGCGAGAGGCAGAGAAGCAGTGCCCTAGGCCAGGTCAGGAGCAGGGTCATGGGGGACAGGGCTCCAGCCACCATTAAGAACTCGCCGTGAATCCTGCTGACGTGGGCCGCCCTCTTACCCTTCAGGGTGCTTTAACGGTGCCAGGGAGCCTCTCCCTGCTCTCCGAGGGCACCCCCGAGGGCCCCCCAACCTGGTGCCGCCCTGCCGGAGGGTCAAACGCGGCGTCTGGCTCGGCCCCAGCAGGGTGTGCACAGGCCGGCGCTGCTGAAGCACAGAGGGACGCGGGGGCGTCTCCAAGTGCGGGAAGTCCCCCCGTGGCGGGGTCGTGCTCACCGCGTCGGGGTCGTGGGGGTCGTGGGGGTCGTGGGGGTCGGCCAGTCCCGGTGCTGGCGCCCCGGCTTCCTGTCTGTACGATGCAGTGATCTGTACTGGCCTCCCTCCCGGGGCCACCGCGGGCCGCACCTCGCTGCTCCCTCAGCTGCGGCAGAGAGAAAGGAGGCGCAGAAGGGCTTCCCCGTCCTCCAGATGCGCCCCCGCCCCGGCTGCCCTGCGCTCGCCCCTTGGAGAGTCGGCCTCCGGGTACCCCAGACTGGCCCTGGCGGGGTCCTCCCTCACACCGACGCATGGTGGGCACGTGTGTGCAAGGAAGGCGGAAGGCAGGGCACTTCTGCGGCGGGGTCCCTCTCATCGTTTTGGGGGACGCCAGGGGCCGCGCTGTGGCACGGAAGCAGTTCTGAGGAGAGGCCTCCCATCCACAGCCTTCCATAGAGGTCCACGCCTCCCCAGACACGGCCAGGGCGCCCCCACTCGCAGGACGCCCCCGTGCCCGTGAGGCGCCCTGACGCGACACCGAATCCCCAGCAGAACCCCCCTCCCTTGTCCCTCGATCTCTGTCCCTGCTCTGTGTGCTGGGTGGGCGTTACTGTTGCCCACTGGTACTTCTGTCCTCTTCCCCTTCCTGCACGTGCACACTGCTTCCCAGTCACCGTGTCGGCATGCCGGGTCAGCGGACCGGTTCTGGCCAAGGCACTGTCAGGGCAAGTCAGGCGCGTCCCTCCCGAGAGCAAACTGGTGCATGGCTGTCCGAGTGCTGTCCCTGCTGTGTGAGTGGCCGAAGCCATCAGAGGGCCCGGGTCACTAAGCTGCCTCCAGGTGTTACCACCGTGGACTTCGTGTGAACAGAAAATAAGCCCCAGAGATTCACAGAGATCTCCACAGAGATGGTGTCTGCAACAGAGCCTCGCCTCTCCAGACTGATGGAGGGCCCACCCACAGCCGCACAACCTGGGAGCCCCGTTCACTGCTGTGCCCCTGCGGGGGGCGCCGAGATCTCTGCACGTGATGTGGTCCGGAACTGGTTGGCCCGCTGGTTCTGCCCCTGCGCGGCTGTGCAGCCGGCCATGGGCAGTCTCCCCAAGCTGCTGTAGGCCTGCCCTTCCCCGGTCCATCCTCCCCACTGGGGGGCAGCTCTGCTCATCTGACACGGCAGCGTCCAAACTCCCCGGCTTGGCTCCCAGGGCCTTCAAAGAGTCAACACAACCTCCTCCTGTTCAGGCTTCATCTGTGTGTCCTGCGGCGCATCCCCTGGGCCCTAGACCAGCCAGGCAGCCCATTCCGCGTCCTGACAGATCATTCGGTTCTCTGCTCCTGCTCTCTTTCCGTCCGAAATGCAGCAAACGCGCATTAAGCACCTACTCTGTGGGAACCCTCTGTTAGGCCCTGGAAACAGAGAGAAGGCCAGGCAGCTCACAGCTTAGACAAGAGCCAAGTGAAGCAACAGCTGACCCTTGAGTCAGCGGTCTGCAGTAAATGTCACATAGGAAGGAGGTGAGTGCACTGCGGGATCAGACTTGAGGCACACCCAAATCCAAGCTAGGCGATGCCAGGGGAGGCTTCTGGGTTTGAAGACAGTAGGTGTTCCTGGGCCAACATGGACAGGGAAGACATTCCTGCTGGCAGGAAGAGCATGTGGTGTGCTCAGGAGACCTCAGATTGTGCTGCAGGTCAAGGGAACAGTAGAGAAAGCAGAGGAGGGAGGCAGAAGCCTCACCGTGAAGGGCCTTATTGCCATGGTTTGGGCTTTATTCTGCAGATGTTTGGTCTTCAAATGGATTTTAAGTAGAAGAGGGACTTGGTCAGATCTGCAGTTCAGAAAGCTCCTGCCATCGCAAGCTCCTTCCCACAGTGGTGTGGAGGGCCAGTGGGGGGACCAGTGTGGGGGACGCAGAGGCATGGTGTGGGAGGACCAGTCAGGATCCTTTACAAGTGAGAGGGTGAATTTAGCAAATATTATTAAATTTTATTTTATTTTTAAAGATTATTTATTTATTTATTTGACAGAGAGAGACAGAGCGAGAGAGGGAACACAAGCAGGGGGAGTGGGAGAGGGAGAAGCAGGCTCTCCGCCAAGCAGGGAGCCCGATGCGGGGCTCGATCCCAGGACCCTGGGATCATGACCTGAGCCGAAGGCGGCCGCTCAACCAATTGAGCCACCCAGGCGCCCCGCAAATATTATTAAGTTTTAAAGATTGTTTTTAAGTAATCTCTACAACCAACTTGGGGCTCAAACTCACAACCCACAATTCTGAGATCAAGAGTTGCACACTCCAGCGACTGAGCCAGCCGGGCACCCCTTGGTAAAGATTAAAGAGGTAGAATTATAGGACTTGGAAAATGCCTGGTGAAGGCAGAGGAGGAAGGAAAGGAAGGAGGATCAGTGGCTCCCACACTCATGCTTGGAATTCCGACTGGGCCGTGGCGCTGCAGCCCCCAGTCCGTCTGCAGCAGGGAGGTTTTCAGACTGAGTTAGGGGCACGCACGGAAGCCATTCACGGCATTGGTAGATGGTCATCCTGTTCAGGCCTGCGGGTACATCACCCGGTGCGTAGGGAGGTTTTTCTGAAGAGGGAAGTTATTCACGGTGTTGGTCACCCATGAAGTCGACCTCAGGACATGGGGACTCCAAGGACCATGAAGGGAGGCTGGAGGCCGGGCAAGAAGAGAGCCATGTCTAGGCCCTGAGCTGCACACGGGTATTGGTGTTGTGTAGGTGAAATGAACCACAAATGTAGTTCCTGTGATCTCCTGCCTTTACCAAAGCCTTGCTTGACTCACTAGTCTTATGCTAATTTTTTTAAAGTTTATTATTATTTTTTTAATAATGTCTATACCCAATATGGGGCTCCAACTTACCACCCTGAGGTCAACAGTCGCACGCTCTTCTGACTCAGCCAGCCATGTGCCCCTAGCCTTGTGCTAATCTTGAACAAGGGAACACTCATTGGTGCATTCTTTGGGGGCATCAAGGGGCAGGGAGGGGGATACAGGTGCTCTGCTCCCCAGGAGTGGCTGCAGGGCTAGTCACAGTGGTCAGGGGAATGGGAACCTAAGGAATAGACATCTGGTTCTAAAGGCCCAACTGTTCCTTCATAGGGACACCCAGTGCAACCTTAGAGGCTGCTGGCTTTCTTTTGATAAGGGAAGATGACACTTCTCAGTTAGGTACCTGAAGGATACTCCAGAGGAACAAAAACCATTCTTGATCCGTACTAAGTGCTCGGTAAGTGTTAGTCCTTATTTTTGTTACTGCTACTTGTCAAAGACCTGAGACTGGATGACTTACTCAGGTAAGAGGAGGTCTGTGGGCCCAAACAGCTCTACACCTATTTCTACCTTTGAAACCTGTCCTACCATTCAAGATTTCCACTCCTACAATTTCCCTCCATAAAGCTTTTCCTGACTTCCCTGCCTTCCCCCCTGGCTGAGCAGTGTTGGGAATATGACCCCTTCTTTAGAGTACCCACCTCATCCTACCCAAAGTGGAGGTACTGCTTTCTATTTTCTACGACTGGATTGAAAGCTCCTTTTAAAAATGCACTGGGTAGGGTGCCTGGGTGGCTCAGACGGTTAAGCGTCTGCCTTCGGCTCAGGTCATGATCCCAGGGTCCTGGGATCGAGTCCCGCATCGGGCTCCCTGCTCCTTGGGAGCCTGCTTCTCCCTCTGCTTCTCTCTCTCTCTCTCTCTCTGTCTCTCATGAATAAATAAATAAAATCTTAAAAAAAAAAAAAAATGCACCGGGTAGCTCAGTCAGTTAAGCATCTGCCTTTGGCTCAGGTCATGATCCCAGGGTCCTGGGGTCAAGTCCTGCTTAGCGGGGAGTCTGCTTCTCCCTCTCCCTCTGCCTGCACTCCCCCTGCTTGTTCTCGCTCCCCACCCCCCAAATAAATGAATAAAAATATTTTTAAAAAATTAAAATGCACTGCCTCATCCATGTTTGCCTGGCTCAGTGCCTGGCACACAGTATGTGTTCAGCCAGGCTAGAGGAGAACGTGTGCTTTGTACACTGCAGAGTGCTACAAAGCTGAAGGATTTTTTTTTCCAGGATGCGGTGACTTTCTGCAGCTTCTCCTCTACTCTGAAGCTCCTGAAGGAGCACCTGATCCAACAGGGCTGAGGAAAGGTGTGGGTTCGTTTCCCGGGCTTAGCTAAGGGGCCACTGAAGAAGTCGCACCCACTGGGCTCCTATCCCCAAAGAGGTGGCTCTTGGAAGGCAGGAAGCAGAGGGTGGTGTCTGATTGTTGCAGCCAAGGAGGAGGCCAGGCCAGTTCGCTGTAGCTCATGTTCTTCTGACTCATTCCTCAGTCCCATGGGCTGAGTAACTTCTCCAGCCTTGTGATTGTGGAAACGTTTCAGGAACAGCTAGCGGATGTGAAAAGGTCACAA
Organism: Neomonachus schauinslandi; assembly: GCF_002201575.2. Classification (NCBI taxonomy): domain Eukaryota; kingdom Metazoa; phylum Chordata; class Mammalia; order Carnivora; family Phocidae; genus Neomonachus; species Neomonachus schauinslandi. The sequence continues at coordinate 2,087,170 of NC_058408.1, read as the reverse complement.
GCGACCCCACCCCAGGCTCCAAAGTGGCTCCTACTGGAGTGGGTACAGAGTGCTTAATTCTGTCCGCAGACTTCAATCAACCCTTCACAGCTAGTAAACCCAAGGGCCCAAAGGCACAGTCGGCTCTGGGCTTCTCTCCACTGCGCCTCCGGCAGTTCCTGGCTGGAAGGTGCAGGGCAAATCGGCCTGGGCGCCCCCCGATGACCGCTACGGGGCCGCTCTGCATTTACCCTCCTTCGCCGCACACTCGCTTTCCCGTGCTTGCAGGCCCCTCCCGGGGCCGGGTCGGCGTCCCGCGAAGGGCGCCCCCCGCCGCCCCGGAGCCGCTCGCCCTCCCCGCGCAGCCGCCGCCACGTGCCTCCCAGAAGCCGGTGACGCGGCCGCGCCGGGCCCGCCCAGCGGGAGGTCACGCGCCGCCGGGCCCGCCCCTCAAGCCCCCGGGGCCGGGCGCCTCCGCGAAGGCGGATGGGGCGAGGGGAGGCCGGAAGGCGCGCCGAGCAGCGCCGGGCACACAGCAGGTGCTCAGTAAATGGCCGACTGGCAGCTGCCCCGTGGTCACTGCGGCCAGTGCCCTTTACTTCGGCCTGCGACGCGGCCACGAAAGCAACGTTAATCGTTAAGCGGCGGCTGGGCCCACACACATTCTCAGTGGGCTCGTCCACACTAGCGCGGGCGCGGACAAAGACCCAAAGCTCCGCCCAGCGCCCCGCTGTGGGGCGGGAAGTGAATCTTGAGCCTCACTCGGTTGGCCACTCCGATAACGGACGGGGTCATCAGCCAACCGCAGCCCGGACAAGACGCATGCGTACACAAAAGCTTGAGCCCTAGATGGGGGGAAAAACGCCGCGGGCGCACCGCGGTGTCTGGTGTCGCGCGGGCCTGGAGCGGCGGGTGCGCATGCGTGACCCCAGCACCGCCTCGTTTCTGCGCGACCGGCACCGAGATGGCCCCGTGGGGGCCCGGGCGGCGCGCTCCGCCGCGGAGTCCCGGTGGAACCTCCGTGCGCCGCGCGGCCGGGCGGCGGTGCCCGGAGCGGACTCCGTGGGGAGGAGCCCCGGCCAGCTCTGCGCGCAGAGGCCGCGGTCAGGGGCCAGTCCGCTCGTTGGCGGGGACCCCAGGGCGTCCCAGGATGCACCGACGGAGAAATCCCGGAGCGCTGCAGACGTTCGCGACCATTTGTATAACCTTCAAAAATAAGCAACACAGCTTTAGGTATATGTGGTAAAACGCTGTAAAAAGTCGGAGGAAGGGTAAACAGGGCGTTCTTGAGTAGTTGGAGAGGTTGGGGGTGGGACGCGGCAGGACGGGTGGCTGCCGCTGGCTGCGCTCTCCTAACTGGGTGAAATGGTAGATTCATGGGTGTTTCACTGTGGTTTCAGCGTAATACATGGGATGCTTACTCTTGCATGTGTGGAGTATGATTTAAAAACGGGCTTGGCGGGCGCCTGGGTGGCTCAGTGGTTAAGCCTCTGATTCTTGATACCCACTCAGGTCATGATGTCAGGGTGGTGAGATCGAGCCCCTCATCCGGCCGGTGGGCAGCGTGGAGTCTGCTTGGGATTCTCTCTCACAAATAAATAAATAAATCTTAAAAAAAAAAGAGAGAGAGTGGCATCACCTCCCCTCCAAAAAAATACACAGTTGGAGAAAAAGGAGAAAGCCTTACCTATATTACGCTTGGTTTCCAGAGCACTTCTACACGTTGTATCAGTTGATTCTCACAACAGATAATTCTCTCCATGTGCAAGATGAAGAAACAGAATTGAAAGTTAACCTGAGGCCAGCAGGACAAAGACAGGAAAGGTGAGTGTGCAGAAGACCAGTGGGGAGCCCCGCACTGTTTAATCTCCAGTGTGGCAAGCGCTGTGCCTGGGACAGAGAGCATGGTCAGTAAGCACTTGCTGAGTGGGTGAGTGACTGGACTTTCTCATTACGTGGGTGACCCGTAGTGAAGGGAGCTACCCTGAAGGCAGGTGGGTGCCCGCACGGCAGCTGGCTGGCCACTGTCAGGGTCAGGAGTCCCAGAGAAGTTGTGTTCTCTCTGGGCGAAGTTTGGATACAAGTCCCTCTAAGGCTCTGTGAGTTTGTCAGTGACGGAAGACAAGACCATATTAAGATAATAAGGTCCTCCCCCGCAGTGGTGGAAGCAGTCCCCAGAGAAAGGCCTGGGTAAAAGACAGTTTGACGGAAAAGCTGTTGCAGATTAGGTGTGAGGGGTGTTGTAGGGGTGTGTCCTGTTGCATGTTGTCGCACGTGGCTGCCAGACACTGACGCATCCCAGCCGGAAGAATGGTGGAGCTGCTGAGCGGGTAAAGCAAGGTCATAGACGGACAGTGATTCAGAAACGCCAAAGGAGAGTGCTCCGGACAAGTCAGGGCCGAAGGGAAAGAGAACTGGAATGTGAGTTAGGAGACCCGGTTTCTAGGCCTGTCACCTTGGACAAGTCACTTCAGCTGTTTGAGCGTTTTTTCTCCTATGTTAAAGAACGTCTGCACACAACAAGAACTAAAGCATGTGCCCTAGCCCCTTCTCAGGATCGAGTTAAATCGACTCATACAGGTAAATACAGATTTCCATCACTGGGACTTTGTTTTCTTCCGTTGTCCCATAATACGTTCGTGGTGCTGGGACTCCCATGTTTTAGTCTGTGTGCATGTGCAGGAAGTTGGGGCTGATCCAAGTCCCTGTCCCCCGCAGTGCCTTGCATGAAGTCGGAACTCAGGAGATTTGTGTTGAATTGCACAGGATTGTGTGGTGAAGGAGAAGGAGCATTGTTTAATCTCTCTGACACCTATGTTTCCTTGTTTGTAAATGAGGCTAGTTAACCTTAAAACTCCTTTGGGCTCTAGAGTTCTGTGATTGGACTGTGTTCTGTGGATTGAGAAGACTGAACCATCTGATCTCTAAATTCCTTTGCAACCCCGCTGTTGAGTGATTTCGTGGTGCTGGGTTGCGGGCAGCTTACAGAAGCAGTGGTTGGATGGGATCTCAAAGGGAAACTGCGGAGAGCGCTGAGAACAGAAGCAACACCCGGTTATCCAATTGGAGAAGGAGCAGCCTTGGCGAGCGACGTAGAAGGATGAGTCTGAGAAGCAGGAAAGAAAAACAGCGTGGGTGTCAGAGTCTGATGCCCAGGGGAGCCAGGCAGCCGCGCTCTCCCCGTCGGGGGCCACTGCCACATGTGTGATGGGTGATGGCGACTGCAGAGCCCATGCCCACCCGGAGCCAGCCCACTGTCTCTTCCAGTTCTTTTTTTTTTTTTTTAATGTATTTATTTGAGAGAGAGAATGAGAGAGAGAGAGAGCATGAGAGGGGGAGGGTCAGAGGGAGAAGCAGACTCCCTGCTGAGCAGGGAGCCTGATGTGGGACTTGATCCGGGGACTCCAGGATCATGACCTGAGCCGAAGGTAGTCACTTAACCAACTGAGCCACCCAGGCACCCCTGTCTCTTCCAGTTCTTGAGATGAAGCTGGAAATCTTGATTTTTATTTGAAATCTCATGATTTTTAAGTGTTGAGCCCCAATTCAGATTATTTTAAAACTCTGGTAAAAGAACAAAAACACCACTCCACACCTGCCGACCCCTGGTCCTTGGTCTCTGTGGCATGGTACCCACGGGGCTCTTCCCACCCTTGGTCCGAGAGTGCTTCTGTCCAGCTGTACTGAGAGTGTCCTGTTTCTGTCCACACCACTGCTCTGATGTCAGTGCCAGCCAACCCATCACTTAGCCCCACGCTGTCTTCAGCTTTCGCCTTGCATCTCCTTCACTCTAGAAGCTTGGGAAGTCTTTCCACATCCTAAAAACCCTGCTCCGTTCTGTGCTCCTTTCCAGGGACTGTCTGGAAAGTTCTTTCTTTTCCCTTCTCCAACAGATTGCCGAACAGAATCAGTTGTATTCTGCTGCCTCTCTTCCTATTATAAGTTGGCTTTGTGGGACGCCTGGGTGGCTCAGTCGGTTAAGCGGCTGCCTTCGGCCCAGGTCATGATCCCAGGGTCCTGGGATCGAGCCCCGCATCGGGCTCCTTGCTCAGCAGGGAACCTGCTTCTCCCTCTCTCTCCCTCTGCTTGTGCTCTCTCTGTCAAATAAATAAAATCTTTTAAAAAAAAAAATAATAAGTTGGCTTTGTTCCTCTGCTCAGTGCCGTTTGAAGTCAGCCTCCACCATCCCACTGAAGCCCTTCTGACCGGGGCAAAGGTCTCTGGCTAAATTCATGGAACTGCTCCAACTGGGCTCAACTCCTCATCCTCGGAGATCGAGTCTTGTCCTTTTTAAAATTTTATGACCAAACCGAGAAGTGTTCCATCAGTGTTTATTGAACCAAACCAGAATGTGTTTTCAAGAAAGAAGGACAGTCAGCATCATCAAATTTGCAGAGAGATCAAAGTCTGTGTTGGCCAAATGAAGCCCACTGGATTTTAAGAAAAGGAGATTGCTGGCAGCTTTTGAGGGCAATTTGAGCAGAGAGAGCTGGGAGATGTGTTCCTGTAGTTCCTGAGAAAGGGGTTGTGCAGTGGTGACGGGGGGTCAAACTTACATACAGACGATATGCACACGTGTACAGATGACACGCGGGAGGAGTTTGGCGCTGGGGGGAGAGGCACAGAGCACGAGTACTGGAGACGTGAGCGCCACTTGAGATTAAAGCCCCGGCGTGCTGAATGTGCGCGAGAAGGGGTAGCTGAGAGCGCCCTTGGGGGGCACTGCAAGAGAACTGACGGGTCAGTGAGGGGAAGGGACAGCAGGTGAGAAGTCTCCGAAGCAGGCAGAAGGGCTGATCATCTGGACTGTGTCGCGGGCCGCGCTTGGGCAGGAGAGCCCCGTGCTTTCCGGCGATGAGATGCGGGCAAGCTCGTCTGCAGGCGTGGGGCCACGGGGCTGGACGGGGACCTCGGGCCATCTCAGAGCCCTCACTCTTGGCCAGCTGTGCTGCTTTTGCTCCCTCTGTGTCGGTTACTGGGGACTCTGTCTTTGGCTGCCCTCCCTCTATGACTCCCTGTCAGGGAAGTGTCTGTGCCTGAGGTTTAAGCCACCTCCATGCTCGTGACTCTGATTCTATGTTTGTGACCCAAAGGTCTCTCCGGAGCCTCCCTTCTGTGTGTCCAGCATATTTCACCGGTGGCTCCATATCTTCATGATTGAAACTGGTCATTTCTCCCTAATTCTTCATCCCAGCTAACGGTCACAATAATTTTGCAGTTGTCCAAGCCAGATACGTGTTTTCACCTCCCTGCCCCTCTCCCCCCACCACCCACGTGTGTATAGGTAGATATTGAAAAGAATAAGAACATACTTGTATTTTGTGTAGTGTTTTCTTTTTTACTTACTACTGTCCTGATCATTTTATCATGTCAATAAGTGCTTTTTTTACATTTTTAGTGGCTGCCTAGTATTATCTCTTGCACACGTACTAAAGTCTACTGCCTTGAAAATTGTTCCCTTTTTTCTGGGTGCCTGGGTGGCTCAGTCCCTGAAGCAGCTGCCTTCGGCTCAGGTCATGATCCCAGGGTCCTGGGATCAAGTCCCACGTCGGGCTTCCTGCTCAGCGGGGAGCCTTTTTCTCCCTCCCCCTCTGCTGCTCCGCCTGCTTGTGCTCTCTCTCTCTCACATAAAAATTTTTATTTATTTATTTATTTATTTATTTTAAAGATTTTATTTATTTATTTGACAGAGAGACAGCCAGAGAGGGAACACAAGCAGGGGGAGTGGGAGAGGGAGAAGCAGGCTTCCTGCGGAGCAGGGAGCCTGATGCGGGGCTCAATCCCAGGACCTGGGATCATGACCTGAGCCAAAGGCAGACGCTCAACGACTGAGCCACCCAGGTGCGCCCCGAGAAATAAAATCTTTTTTTTTTTTTTTAAAGATTTTATTTATTTATTTGAGAGAGAGAGAATGAGAGACAGAGAGCACGAGAGGGAAGAGGGCAGAGGGAGAAGCAGACCCCTGCTGAGCAGGGAGCCCGATGCGGGACTCGATCCCGGGACTCCAGGATCATGACCTGAGCCGAAGGCAGTCGCTTAACCAACTGAGCCACCCAGGCGCCCCCGAGAAATAAAATCTTAAAAAAATTTAAGCAAATAGTTACTAAAAAGAAAAAATTGTTTCCTTTTTTATATTATACATAGCACTGAATGTATCTGTACATATCTTCGATTTCCTTAGATTTAACACTTAAAACTGAAAAGAGGGCAAAGGAGTGTGACAATTGAAAAGCTTTTAATACATATTGCCAAATTGGCCTTCTAGAAAATTGTCCCAGCAGTATATGGTCCACTCTGCCTGTACCTCTGCTAGCATTGGATATTAATATTTTTACGCTTTCTAATTTAGTAAATTATATCTGAGCCTCCAGCTCTTGGCCCCCATCTTTCTGTCCAATGCCCCCAATTTCCTTCTGTGGTCCCACCATTGCCCTGGGGACACAGCTTACTTGGAGGGCGGAGGGGAAGGTAACACCCGGGTTCTCAAAGGACGATTCTCAGTCTTCCACTCTTTGCTTAGGCTCTTGTCCCACTTTTGCTACTCTTGTGCACAGGGCTTTCTTTTCTGGTGACTCTTCAGGATCTTCCCTAATCTCTCTAGTTTCCTAACTGCCTGCCTCGGGAAGGAAGTTTTCCCTCGCTGCTTATTCTGGCTGACCCTCCAGGAGCGCTGCGGTGCTGCCCTCCCCTCTGGAACCTTTGTGTTCGGCCCGCGCCAGCTCCGGGAACCGTGGTACTCTATTCCCTTTCCCAACAAGCAGACATACCCCAATCTCTCCTATCCCGGGAAAGGATATCTCCTGTCACCCCCCCTTCCCCTCTCAAACTGCTGCCTTCTTCTCTCCTTCCTTTGCCATCAAACTTCTCCCAAGAGGAATCGGGAGGCGTCTGTCGATCCTCATCTGCCTGTCTGCGTTCTGGCCCGTCTTCTCTCCTGAAACCAGTCTTCAGGGGCCCAAGTATCCTCAAAGCTAGTGGGCGGCTGAGTCTCTCCCCCTCCCTCCAGTCAGTAGCTTGTGACGGGCGGTGCCCTCGCCGCTGTGGCGAGGCCGTGTCCCGGCTGCGTGGCTCTGCCCTCTGCGTCGTGCCCCTGCGACAGGCTGGGTGCGGCCCTCACATGAGGCTGACTTACTGTTCCCGAGCCGACTATGAGGAGACGAGTGGAGAGCGGTAGCACTCCGTGAGCCTGGTTGCGCTGAGGCCTCTGTGGGGTGTTTCGCCGCGTCCTCTCTTTCTGCTCCTCTGTGCCACCTCCAGCCGGTCTCCGCGGGTTCACGGTGCGCCCACCCTCCGCGTGCCCACCAACCCCCTCGGTCAGCTTTGGTTGCGTTGGCCTGGAAACGAGCAAGCCCTTGTCAACAACCACAGACTGTATTCTAAAGCACGGTTTTAAGTACACCGCTGCTTGCGAGTGAAGAGCCTAAATGGCTCTCGGTGCTGGGCACGGTCTACCCTGTTAGCTCGGCCTCCAGGGCTCCCCTCTGACGCCAGCCTTTCGTCCTCCCAGTCCCTTGTGTGCGTGAGCTCCGTCCAGCCCAGAGCATGAGCCCTGGACGCACCTGCCCTCCCCCACCCCGTCCGTCCTCTCTCTTGCTTCCTTCTCTGGTCCCTTCTTCCTCACCGAACCCCCGCCCCCATCCGCTGCCCCCATCAGATGCGGCCTCTCCGAAAACCTTCAAACTCTCCGACACATTGAGTTCGAACTCTTCCCACCCCCACCCTTAGTATTTTTTGCTTTTCTTTATCACATTTTTCCTGGTCTCAGAGATTTTTGTAAATGTCTGTCTCCCTGACTAGTCTCTTACATTTTCGGAGGATACGGACTGTTGCTTAGCTCCCTGTCTCTCCCACCCTATCCCCCCCACTACCAGGCAGCGTCCGGAGGAGGCAGGTGTTGGGTATAAATGTTAGTTTGGCTTCAACGTCCGGGTTCCAGGGTCTGTCAGGTGAGCTGTTCCTCCACTAAAATGCCTTCGAGGATGGAGTCATTCCCGGAGGCTGGAAGAGATCAGAGATACCCCAAGAAGAGAGATGACTCTTTCCCGCTGGATTCTGACCTGACTACGGCTCGCCCGCCTTCCCACAGTTAGTTGTGTGGGGAGTGCGGGCTGGAGGGAAGCCGTGTTGCGGGTCCGGAGGCAGCCGGGTCTGGCCCAAGCCCGGCCCCAGCGCTGCAAGGACGGCTCAGCAGCACACGGAGTTGTGAGGATTCAGTACAAGACACGGGGAGTGTTACGGAGAACAGGGCCGGCCGATTCCGAGTCCAGGAATGTTAGGTGTCGCACCAATGGTAGCAATGCATCAAACACATTCAGAATGGGTTTTATCTGTTTGCATTTTAGGACGAATGTGTCTGCTTTCCTGGAAACCCGCGTCAGGGCGCATGAAGGCCACTTCTGGCCTCCCGCGCAGCCCAGCCCCGCCGTCCCCGGCTCTTCCTTCGCGCTCCTCACTCTCCCTGGGGAGGGGCACAGTACCCGCCGTGGCCACCAGGAGGCGCGCGCGCGCCGCGGGAAAGCGCCTGCGCGCGTGTTCCCGCGCCGCGCACACCCCCGGGGCACGCGCTCGGCCGCAGCACGCTGCGGTCTCCTGACCGCCGCAGCCGCGTCCCCGCCCCCATTCCGGGCGCGCAGGGGGCTCTCTGGCTGCAGGTCTCCCAGCGCCTGTTGCCCACGGCCGTCTCTAGAGCCCCGAGGCCCGGGACCCCCTCCCCGGCGTCGCCGCCGACCAGCCAACAGCTCGGCTTTCCTCCCCTGTGAAAGGGGGCTCCGCCCGCTGCCCCGTGAGCGCCGGGGGGCTGCTGTGAACGCGAAGCAGCCCGGCAGGAGCCCACACTACGAACTACAGAGTGCCCCCGGGGTGTGCCCTGTCTGATCTCAGACTGTGTCCTTTCTCGCTCCCGCTGCCTTTTCGGCGACTGCTCTTCCCGCCCGACGCTGGGCCGGGGTGGGGAACTCACTGCCCGCGGGGGTTCCTGGCCCTCCACGCCTGCTCGGCCAGCCGCAGCCAGAGGGGCGGGAACTGACGTTCCCCGGGCCGTCCCGAGGTGGCTCTGTCGACAGGGAGAGAAGGACAGAAACCAACGGGGGCGGCGGGCGGCTCCGCAGCTGGCCGCGGGGGAGGCTGAGAGCATCCTGCTAGGGGCCCGAGCCAATGCACGCGTGCACGTGGACATGAATGTGCGCGCGTGGGCCGGCGCACAAACGCCCCTCCCCGGGGTAAGGTACTCCGAGGTCTGGGGACACTAGGTGGCAGCACGAGGCCACAGACCGCGGGCCGTCAGCCTCTCTCTGGCCGCTCGGACGCGAGGGGCACCCCGACCGCGCTCCGACTGCAGGCACCGCGTCCCGCCCCACGCGTGGTAAAGACCCCGAGCAGGCCGGGGAGAGCAGACCCGGAGAGCCCAATGCCCACTCTCCAGGGTTGTTGTCAGCCCCTAGGTTTCGTTTTCCAGCTTTCAAAAGGGTACAAACAAGAGGAAGTTGGGAAAGCTGCATGAGAAATCTGGATTAGGGTAAGGGGCATCTGGATAGGACTCCCCAACCCAGACTGATCCGGAAAAGAACTGGTTGCAGGAATCCTTTTTTTTTTTTTTAAATAGTGATGTCCTGAGGACATTATTACCTCACCCATTCCTGCCCCAGGACCCTCAGACATCTCTCCTCCAGTTTCCTCAGAGACAGAGAGCCCATGCCTTTCCCAGCAAAGCAGAAATCAGGCACGAAGTTCATGGAAACTCTTCATTTTTATCTTTCCATCAAGTATTGGTTCTTTGTTCTACCAGAAGCCAGGGACACTTGAGAAAACCCCATCTCAGCCAGGACAACCGGAAAGGCTTCTGAGACACAAAGCAGGGAGTTGACCGTGCCACCACGCCACCTGGGCAAGTGTTCTGGGGTGGGGGGGACATGGTCCCAGTGCAAGATGCCACCTTCTCCTTGGCCTCACTCTGCTTGCTTTTGTAACTCCGAAATGAAATCCCCTTTCTGGATCATTTCCACTCCTCCTACTGCTCAGCTCAACCTCTTAATTAGTGGAGTCATCGTGGCCCTGAAGCCCAGCGGTACCCCTCCCAATTTCCTTGAGCACAATAGAGCCAAGACCACCACCTCATCCTGTCTTCTCTGTCTGTGGGCTGGGACTCCGCAGTCCTCCCCAGTCCTCCCTGGTCCTCCCCGGTCCTCCCCCATCCTCCCTGGTCCCTCCCCGGTCCTCCCCGGTCCTCCCTGTCTTCCCTGTCCTCCCCGGTCCTCCCTGGTCCCTCCCTGGTCCTCCCCTGTCCCTCCCCGGTCCTCCCTGGTTCCTCCAGACCTCACTTCTTCCCATGCTTCTCCTTTGACCAAACTGATGTAACACTGTCTTTATAACGATGCATATAAAGCACTTGAAACACAACTCAATGTCAATGATTATCATTGCTATTTCCAACTATCTGCAGTATTTTACAGTTTATAAGAACTTTCTTTTTTTTTTAAAGATTTTATTTATTTATTTGACAGAGAGAGACACAGAGAGAGAGGGAACACAAGCAGGGGGAGTGGGAGAGGGAGAAGCAGGCTCCCCGCTGAGCAGGGATCCCGATGCCAGGCTGAATCCCAGGACCCCTGGGATCATGACCTGAGCCGAAGGCAGACGCTTAACAACTGAGCCACCCAGGCGCCCCAAGAACTTTCACCTGCATTGTCTAATTCATCCATCCACTCATTCATTCATTCATTCATTCAACAAATATTCATCAAACACCTGTTACATGCCTGTCACTCTTCCGGGCACTTGATAGAGAAATGACCCACATGGACAAAGGCCCTGCCTTCATGGAGCTTTCACGGAAGCTTGTGATTTTCAATGCCAGCTGACGCCTGTGCGCTGCTTTGTGTTAGGATCTTGGCGTTGGAAAGAATGTTAGAAACCAGCTAATACAATCACTTACCAAGACCAGAAATTCCTTCTACATCTTCCCTGGGTGGTCATTCTCGACCAAACATTCTCTATCTTTGGTCTTTTCCAGCCATTTGAACATTCTTCCTCATGCCGAACCTAATGTGCTTATTCTCTCCTTCTCTGCATTCCCTGATTCTCCTGCACCTTTAACTGAGTCACCCCTCTTTGGCGTCACACCCCACCAACAGAGAGAGACCACCATCTGTCTCCAGCAGTTTCTTCACAAAGCTTTGCTTTTGAGAGTTAGTTCCTTTTTTAAAAGAATGGTTTTAGGGTATCTCCCGCTTGGGCAGCTCAGGTAAGCCTCACTTGCTGTGCAGTCATTATCCCCTGCACTTTACTGAGGAGGGGGAAACCTCCCCAGGTCGCCCCCTCACACATGGCAGAGCGCCCTGTCTGTTTTCCAGGCTCTTGCATGCTGGTAGCTCGTTTAAGGTGAGCTCAGTCCGAAGTATGGTGACACTCTTCGTCTTTCTGGATTTGGATGTGATTCTCCCCTACTAGAGCCAAGGATATAACATTAGCTTTTAGCAGTTCCAAGATGCCACTGGTTCATGATGCACTTGTGTTTACGCAAAGTTCAGGTCTTACTGGTCCACATTCTCGTCAGGAGCGCTCGCTCCTGTCCTCTGCTTTCCCGTACGTTCTGCATGTTCTGCACCCTGGGGGCCTAGGCATCCTTCAAGGACCACCACCTCGTGCCACCTCCTTCATGAAACCTGTCCTGATTCCACACCACCCCAATTGAACGTTATCTCTTTCTCTCTCCCTAGATTTCTGTTTTATTTTCCGAGCACCTATCACGTCCTGCTACGCATGCTGGCAATTTGTGTCCTTGTCTGCACTCTTTAATCAGGGCCTGTTCCTCATTTCCCCTTGGGTCCCTTAGTGCTTTGTACGTGCAGCTATCCAGCAAACACTTGCCAAGTGAGCAAATCTTATAACTAGGAAATGAGTATTTTGTCCCTACGCGTGTAAATACTTTATACACCGCTGCAGAATTTCTTGAGCAAAGGCTTTCTGTGGCGCTGGGCTCAGTCCTGCTCTGTGTTTCTAGCAGAGCACCTGCCAGGAGCAGTGTGCTGTCCCGCGGAACGCTTGCGGCAGTCCTGTGAGGTGGGCATCACGTCTGTTTCCCAGATGAGGGACTGGAGGCTCCAGACCCAGGGCCACCCTGCTCGCAAGCAGCAGAGCCTTCTTTTTTTTTTTTTTTTTTAAAGATTTTATTTATTTATTTGACAGAGAGAGAGACACAGCGAGAGAGGGAACACAAGCAGGGGGAGTGGGAGAGGGAGAAGCAGGCTTCCCGTGGAGCAGGGAGCCCGATGTGGGGCTCGATCCCAGGACCTGGAATCATGACCTGAGCCGAAGGCAGACGCTTAACGACTGAGCCACCCAGGCGCCCCAGCAGCAGAGCCTTCTGTCACCCTGCTGCTTTTCAGCAGCAAAGCACGTGCCCTTCTGGAGACCAAGTGTGTCTGGGGCAGCGGTCCCAATCAGGTAGCTGTTTGGCAGAGCTGGGGAGACCTGCAGACGGCCCTGCGGAGCTTAGGAGTTTAGGACAGGGCTGCTGGTAGCTGCTGTAGGTTCTTTTACCCTCCACCCCTTTTCAAGTAAGCTCTACGCCCAACGTGGGGCTTGAACTCAAGACCCCAAGATCAAGAGTCATGCGCTCTACGGACGGAGGCAGCCAGGTGCCCCCAAATAGGAGAGAAGACTCTTTTTTTTTTTTTAAGTAGTAGCCCTTTGAGGTTCTTGAGCGGTTACAAACCAGCTAAAAGTGGTGGTTGAGGGACAGGATGGGGTGGCAGTGGCCAAGGCAGGGGAACCCGTGGGCGGACACTGCTGTTCCTTGCTTGCGGGATTCATTCTCCCCAACCCCTCCTGAAGAACCCTCTCACCTGTAAGTCTTTGCTCAGATGCCACCTTTTCGGGAAGCCCCGCCTTAGCTCCCTCACCCTGTTTTGCATCTCATTTACGGTCTGGGGCAGCGTCTCCCTGGGTGTCTGAAGCCTCAAGCCCGATGTGCCGTGCACACCCTCCCAGTTCCAGCCGACAGCTCCCCGCCAGGCTCCCCTGAAGCCTCTCTCCCCCATTTGTGAAGCCCCCTTCAGCGACAGAGTAATAGCCAACAAGACATTAAATGTGAAAAGCCTATAGAATAAATGACTTTTCGCTGGATTCCGACTGGTGTTTACGTGCATCTTCACGTCCTGTCCCCACACTTCTGCAGGGAGGGGTGAAGGCTACGTTGCAGTAACGACTCCCCAGCAGTCCCAGGTGGGAGAGACTCAAAGAGACCAAAAATGGGTCGGGGCTGAGTTGGGGTGGGGGACGCTGAGCGACTCGTCCCACACCCGGCGGGGGGCTGATCCCCAGAGGCCCGGGCCATCCGCCCCTCGCCCGGATTCCCAGCGTCGCAGGCTCCCGAGAAGAATGCGGCTCAGGAGCATACGTGACCTTTCACCCTTCAGACAAGCTAAGTTTGTTTTCTCCTTTTCTGTCCATCCCGCAGCAGGAGGGAGGGGGAAATGGGATGGGCCTTGTCGAACTTTCTCCCACGACAATACCCCAGAGGAGTTGAAGTGCAGGGAGTAAAGGATCTATTTATTTTGGCTCAGGAAGGACAATGTAAGCAGATGGTCTTTGATGGGATTAGCGGCGTAATCTCTAAGACCCTGGTAAATTGGAAAATGATCCATTATATTCCACGAACCTTTGGCGGCTTCAGCTCCTGGGGAGGGAGGAGCAGGGCCCAGGGGCACCTTGTTAGAAAGGACCCCCCTCTGGGAGCAGCCCAACCCCGCACAGAGAATTTGGGAAGGAGTTCGTTAGCTGCACGGCACCAGCCCCTCTCCTCTTGAGAGAGCACAGAAATCAGAACTCTCCCTGTGCTCTCTCAGAGCTCCTTACTCTCAGTCTCCCTCCTCCCTCCTCAGGAGATGGCTGAGGGGTCCTGGCTACCACCCCCTGCCCACCCCCCCCCCACCCTTTCCACTCCCAGGGTGCTCAAGGCGACTCTTCCTTGTGAAGAGAAAGATATGAACTCTCCCACCTTGGAAGGGCAGGAAATTCTTCTTAGAATCCAAACTGTATCCCTCCCACTGGATTTCCAGTCTGTTGCCCACTCCCAGCCCCACAGCCCAGGAGGACCCCTCCGCTCCACACCCTGGGAAGCCAGGCATTGCCTGGGCCAGAGAGGGGGATGGGAGGTCGCTGTGGGGAGTAGGGGCTGGGGAGGGGGAGAAATGTGAAAGGGGAGATAGGGTGATAATGAACCACTCCGCCCAGCCCTCCACCCTCTTCACTCACCTCCGTCCCCCAGAGCCCAAGTGCCTCCAGGCCTAGGAGCCCCTCCATCTGGAGAATCTGGGCTGCGGAGGTGGGGGCATATGGGAGCCCTCATCCGTGTGAGGGGTAGTGCAGCAGCTCAGGTCGTAGAAGCTGTCTGCCCTGTGTGCTACATCTTTGTCCCCATGGTAAGCCGCAGTTTCTAAAGAAACTTGGATGTTCAGAATGGTCGTTTGGATCTCCAAACAACCGAATGAGGAGGGCATCGGAAAACTTGGAAAGCAGGTGTAGACAGGGTCGGTGACTTGCTGAGGGCCCCAGGTCAGTGCGGACAGAGCCTGGACTGAAACTCAAGCTCAGTGTACCAGGGGGTCGGCGCACGTTGGTAAATGCGTGAAGTGTTTAACTACCGCACACCTTGTTCATTCATTTCAACACTTCAGTCGTGTCCAGAACTTTCAGTAGTTCTTGAACAGGTGTCTGATTGCAACTGTATCAGATTCATAGACTTAATTTGGGGGAATCCAAAGCTCAAACACAAACAATCAAAACATGCATTTTTCCATACACAGAAGCTACAATTCTTTGAAAGTAAGCACATACATGAGGGGAGCCGGAGGGTGGACAGGTAGAAGTGTAGTCACTCAACCCCAAATACAAATTCCAACACCTCTGAGCGTATTAACTTCAACTGTAAGAGATGAAGCAGGTGACTTGGGGGGGGCGGTTCCGGGAGGAATTCGACTTGTACAATATTTTATTTCAGACTATTCCAATGTATTAAGATATATTTTACTTTATTTTAGCATTTTTTTACAAATGGACACTTTGTAATGTGTGTATTTTTTCAACTTTGTTTTTAAAGTTATCTCTACGCCCATCGTGGGGCTTGAACCTGAGATCAAGAGTCCCCTGCTCTACCAACTGAGCCAGCCAGGCGCCCCTAACGTATGTATGTATTTATTTATTTTTTGAGATAGCTTGAGCTGACACCGGGATTTGCAGACTGCTTAAACCAGGAAGGCAGAGTGGAGAGGTAGCAAGCTGCCACCACCCATCCCCCTCTCCACTGTCCTCTGCCCCCGGTACAAAAATCGCAAAGTGGACGGGACAATCCCGAATTGGAGGAAAGCTACAATTCCTTGACTGTCTGCGAAGGGCCAAGCCGGCACACAGCGGGCACATTCATTCACTGAGTTCACAGCCCAGGGAAATAGGCTTCCTGTTCTCCATGTTAACTGTTCGGAAGAGAGGCTCCGAGAGTTTAGGGAACCGGCTTAGCGTCACACGGCCAGTTAAGTGGTGGGGCTGCCATTGCAGACTTTGCTCCCCCTAACAGCCTGCACCCCTCCACCGAGCCCCCTGGCCTTCACATCGACCCTCCCCAAGAATGCTTGCATATTCACCTCGCGGCAGGGACTCTCCAGGGAGGCCCTCCTGCTCCCTGTTCTCCCCGGTTTCTCCCATGGGAGCACCCCACTCCTCACCTCCCACCCCCACGGGTAAGGGTAAGGGTTTTCTCTCGGGTTAGCTCATCCTCTGCCCCAAATTAAGACACAATCCATTTACTGATGAAGTCCAAAATATTCTGGAGTAGGACTGACCCACCAGATCTGAGTTGGGCTCATTCCCTCCTGGCTCTGGTCACCTTTGCACTGGAAGAATCCTTCCTTCATCAAGGAGGAAAGGGGTGGATGCAATGGTGTGGCCAAGGCCCCTGGGCTGGTCATCACCACCCCTCCAGGCCCCTCTCCCTCCCTCCGCAGCCCACAGAGGTGGGGGCGGAGGAGACCGCTGGGAGGCATTTATTCAGGTGTTCCGAGAGCCAGGTGGCCACCTGACAGTGAGGTCAGCTGGGGCTTAGTTAGGTTGGGAAGCTCTGGACTGAGCCAGCCTCTCAGTTGCCAAGAACGCCCTGCACGTCAGTCTGGAGGCTTGGACTAGCTGTCCCCGCTTAGGTCCCTGCTCTGTGCCCTGGAATGTTAGAGCTTCTGCAAAGCACCAGCGCTCTATCCCCTTCCCTGCTCCGGAGAACCACAGACAGGGTCCACGTGGTCTACGCCTGGCTCCCTCCGCCCCTGGAAACCTGGGTCTAGGGGCAGAACTGGGCAGCTTTGGAAGAAAAGGGAAGGGGCCCCCAGAGCTGCTGGAGACGGGGGAGGGTTGCAAGGCCTCTGGCCAGACTCCGGGAGGGGCCCAGAGCCCTTCCACCGCCTTGGTCGGGTCCCTCTCTCCTCCGTCGTATTTCCCTGGATCTCCTTCTCTCCGCCTCTCTTCCTCTCTTGGCCGCTGGTTCTTGGGCCCCCTTCTCCCCTGGCTCTGCCCGGCTGGTCTTCCTTGGCCTCGGCTTGCCAGGCTCCCGCGTTGTCCCAGCTTCTCCAGTGACCGATTCCTCAGCCTCCCGACCCCGCACCGCGGCCGGGCCTTCCCGCCTGGGGCTGACGGCCAGCGGGGCCGGGTGGGGAGTGGGGCGGCCACGGCCCACGGCCCCCAAGCGCCCCACTGGACCCGGCTTCGTGAGCCTCCGCTTGGCGCCAGGAATCCGGAGACAGCGTCTACAAGGGGTTGGCGGCCAAAAACTCGAATTCGAGGGAGGACTGAGCCTGGGGGTTGGCAGTGAAGGAGGGAGGTCGTGCTTGGCTTTATTCCCCCCGGGGATGGGCTCGGCGGCGGAGATGGGGGGAGGGGAGGAGGCACTGGCACGGCCTCCAGCCGGGCTGTTCGCCCGAGCCGGGTCCGAGGAACCGGCGGCCAGCGGAGGAGACCCCGCGGCCCCCACTTCCCACGGCTCGGGGGACCTCGGGACCCTCGGTTCCTGCAGCCCCTCGGATCCCGTGCCTCCTCCTTCCCGCAGTGCCCTGAATCCCGCAGCACTCCCATCCTGCATCCACCCCACTTCCCGCGGCTCCCCATCCCGTGCCCCCCCCCCCCTTCCCGCCCCAGCTCCCGCTCCCCACCCCCCCCTCCCCCCCCCCCCCCCTCCCCCCCCCCTCCCCCGGGTCCCCCCCCCCCGGCCCCCCCCCCCCGCTTCCCGCAGCAGTTCCCGCTCCCCACGAATCCGTAGGCGCCCCCGTCCCTGAATCCCCCCTACCCCGGCTGCCCGCGGCCCCCTCTTCCCGAGCACCCCCCTTCCTGCAGTCTCCCAGATTCCGCGGCCCTGGATCCTGTGCCCCGCCCCCGCCCCGCTTCCCGCGACCCCTGGCTTCTTGCAGCCCCCAAACTCCCGCGTCCCCAGATTCCCGCAGCCCCCGGGTCCTGCAACCCCCCGACCCTGCAGGCCCCGCTTCCCGCGCCCCTCGGTTTCCTACAGCCCCCCCGATCCCCTGCCCCCCGCTTCCCACGCTCCCCGGCTTCCTGCAGCCCCCCGGATCCCGTGCCACCACCCTCCCCCCTCTTCCCCCAGCCCCCCAACTCCAACGCCACCTCGCCGCGTCTCGGCCCCTCCCCTCGGGCGCCTTGAAGCCTTTTCTTTTGCATTTTGTTACCTTGCCCTTCCTATCATTTAATTTAACGTTTTAAAGATCTTTGTTATGTTTCCCTTTTATTTCATTTAGTGTTATTTTATCCCTTTTGTTTTAACGTTTGCTTCCTTTTCAAATGGATTTTGTTCTCCTCCTTCTCTGTTTCCGATTCCCTTTTTCTTTCTCGGCTCCCAGGTCGCCTCGGCTGTCCCGTCCTCCGCGGGCGCCCGCGGCCGTGCGCCCCAGAAAGTGCGGCGCCCCACCGCGCGCCCCGCCCCCGCGCGGAGCCCCCGGGCCGGGACTTGGTGGGAAGCGGGAGCCGAGCCGCCGGCGCCCGGAGAGCGCGACTGGAGCAGGGGCGCGCGGCGTGCTCCCGCCTGGGCTGGCCCGGCCTGGCCCCGGGCAGGCGGGGAGGACAGGCCCACGGTTCACGCCGGCACTCAGGGGCCCCTAGACGCGCACGGGCAAACACCGAGATCAACCAATGTCACACGCGCAGCCTCAAACCACAGAACACACCACCCTCGCAGAGCGGGGACATAATGGTCGCAGAAGGGATCGGTAGGCGCGCACCAGCTAGCGCACACATCACTGCACACTGCAAATAGACATGACTCAGACGCATGAACCTACTTGCACACACTCGGCAGCTCGGGGGGATTTCAGCGCTAACTCAGCGCATCATAGTGTGACCCTCCGCAGCCACATCGCAGTGGGAAGGGGGCCTGCCTGGTCTCCCCCGCGGGCGCAGCCTGGCCGGATGCGCAGCCATCGGAGTTCAGCACCTCTGCCTCCACTAAGGCTGTAGGGGCTCCCAAGGTGGGAATACTGGCTGCTTGTGTAGCTGAGGGATCCAGCCCAAATCTGAGAGCGGGAGCCCCAGAAATGAGCATCAGCCCCGGAGGACTGAAGCCAGCGCGGCACCAAGAAAATGGCACCGCGTTAGAGTATCAGGCACGCGATCCGAATGCCAGGGAGGATTCCCAGCCGCATGTACCACGCACAGGGCTGGTGTCGGGCCAGCTGCCCACTTAGAGACCATTATTTGTGTGAAAAGGAGCAGAAAAGATGTGTGTGGTTCTAGGAATAAAAGTAACATATGTATACAAATATAGGTACCAGTACACACCTAGGGGGATGGAAAGTAGAAACTCTGTCTCCAGCTGGCGGCAGGCACGCTAGCCCGAACCTCTGTGGCCAGGGCTGGGGCTCTTTCCAGGGCAGATGGGATGGTGCCATGGGAGCTCTGAGGGGAAAGGCTGGTTTGTGGGGAAACCATATGTATCAGATCTATTATCAAATCACACACACAAAAGGGATATTTTGGCAGCGTTGGGGATGAGCTCTAGGGTAAAAGATCAGCGGGGCTGTGCACCAGAAGTCCTGGGTCTGGAAGGGGCTCCCAGTTGCGGCAGCATGTGGCGGACGTCGGAGCCTGACCACAGGCAGGTGTCGGTCCACGCAGACCGTGCAGGATGGAAACACAAACCCGATGAGATCAAGTCACACCCGGACCTGCTCCACACGCAGCTGCCGACAACCATACCAGGCACGAGGCAGGCAGTGTGTGGTTACAGATGTCCATCTGGATTGCCAGGGACATTGATTTTGTAAGAGAGAAGATGGGCTAGGAGATGTTTATGTGCACACACAGGACTCCCTAGGTTTGGAGCTCAGTTATTGTACGTGAGAGCCACAGAAGTGGGGAAGTGCATAGAGAAAGAGAAATCCCAGGGAGTCCCTGCCTGAAGCCAGGTCTCCCCGGGGCAGCCCTGGGATATGGGGGGGGGGGGCGGAATCCATTGTCCAAACATCATCAGATGCATGCAGGGGGATGTGCCTGATGCAGCTGCAGATCCGTTCACCGTTCACTGATTTCTGGACTGAGCCTGGAGGAGAAACAGGGAGGAGGAAGGGCCACGTCCCAGGTCTCTTGGGTGGGATAGAGAAGGGCAGGCTTGGCGCCTGGGGTTGGCTGGCTGTCACTCTCTTGTCCTTGACTGGGTTCCCAGGGCCTTTCTTGTAGATCTTGGGTCTCGGCCTCTCTCGGTCCCTCTCTCTGTCTGCCTTTCAGTGCGTTACTCTTCTGTATTATAGGGCCACAGAGAAACACTGCCGGACCCAGGAGCAGATAGAAGCACGAACGTCTTCTGGGGATGTGGAGGTCACTGGTGATAAAGCCCATCCTCTTGCTGGTGTCTGTGTATTTATGTGATAGCGCATTTTCATGTTTGTGCAAAAATCCAAGTACAGCCTTGAAAGTTTGTTTTCTTTCAGTCCTTCGGCTACTGTCTCTCAGGGGGGTCTCTCTCTGTCTCTCAAGGACCCTTCCCCTTCTTCATTATACCACTCAAGAGCAGTCTGGGCCCTTGGACTTGGCCGCAGTTTCGGTCGGTAACCCTCCTGCCCCCCAGTATGGCCTTCAGTGAAGTTTGCCCCAGGTGGGCCACGCTTTACTGAGGCTGAGATGGCTGGAGGGCCCCCCTGGGAGCAGTGCCTGGAGGGAGACGTCGGCAACTCGGCAACTCGGTGAGGAGGCAAGTATCTCTAAGGATATGACAAGGCCTGTGGGGCCCCTCGAACAGAACAGGGGAGGGGGTGGAGGCCTCTTCTGAGTGGAACAGAGGGAAGGGCATGGGTGAGGCTCTAAAACCCACGGCCAAGGGCCAGGGCAATCCCACGAGGCCAGGCAGGGGAAGAGGGACCCAAGTCAGTAGGGCAAGTCCTGGGAAGAATATGAAGGAAAAGCAATCAGTCCTGTCAGGTCCCACTTCCCACCCCCAGATGTGGCAGAAATAACATCTGGGTAAGAGAAGGCAGGGTGTGACAAGGGAGCCCCAGGCACCTGGCGACATCTAGGTGGAGAGCCCAACAGTGAAGACAGTGACAGACACCCGGGGAGAGGGGAAGGGGCTGGAGTCCGCCTCTGTCCCCCCCTCCCCTGCCCGCCCCCCCACCACCGTGTGCGCTCACCAGGCAGTGGCGGGAATATGACACCAGGGCCAAATGCCTCTGCGTGGATCCTGTGACTATTTACTAGGTGGTGCAAGCAGGGCGGAGGGCTTGGGGGCGGGGTGCGCTCCGGGCAGGGTGGCAGCAGGGACAGCGGCCGGCCCCATGCCCGCGAGGGAACGCACCTGCAGAGCCCATGCTGCCCCCTCCCTCCAGAGAAGCTGGCCCGGGGAGTTCTCTCCCAGCCTGGATTCCTTCAAGCCCCGTGCCCCCCACGCCCCCCCCCCATGCCCTGGCCCTGCTGCTTCTTGGCTCCTGGGCCCTGGGGGTCCGTCTCCCTGTCTCTGTCACTCTTCACAGCTTTGCTGCCTCTGTCCTCAGGTCTCTGTCTCTCCACGCTCACCCCACCCCCCCCTTTGCGAATTAAGAGACTTCTCCCGGAGCCCCTCCCCACTCTTCCCAGAATGACACGGAGCAAAGTGTCCCACTCCCTCGGCCCCCTCCTCTAGGGCTGCGGCCCCCTCCGCCAGCGTCAGATAATTGCTGGTGTGCCGCTCTGAGGAGCCCGAGCTGATACGAGGGAAGGAGAAGGGGGGGGAAATAAATAATAATTTGCTTCCATTCAGTGTATATAGGTTACTTGATTTGCATATATGCTAATAATGCTATAATTACCCTGCTGTTCTGGCCTATGATCAAGTTCTATAAATACATGGATAGCAGAGCGAGGCCTAGCAACACCACCCCAAATTATAAAGTATGTGTCTGTGTGCATCTATGTGTCCCCTAAATCCACAAGCTTCTCTTTGTTATAACACGGCCCTGGGAGCCCTAAGCTCTTCCGGCTCTCGGCTCTCGGCTGCCCCCCCAGTGTTCGGAGACGGGGGAGGAGGAAAGACCGGCCTGAATGAGAAAATATTCTGGGTTATATGTACTTTTTTGTATTGATATTATTATGAATAAATTATTACTGGTTTTAGGAAAATCAAGGATTTCCCCCAAATCATTCAATTAGTCATTGCCTGAATGCCCTCACCTCGGATGGGCCCGGACTTTGGGGTGCAGGTTGAGGCACGGGAAGAGGCCACCTCCCTACGCTGGGCCTGTTGAGATGTTTAAGAAAGTGCTGGCTATGGGGCCCCCTTCCCCAAAGCTGCCCCCACACCTCAGCCTCCTCGCCTGCTCCAGGCTCTGGGAGCCCTGCAGATGTTTGGGGGATGGTGGCAGAGGTGGGAGGAGGCCTGGAGCAACATAAAAGATGAGATCCACAGCTGTCTGCTTTTAATTATAATTATCCCCTTTCGCTTCCTTTCTGGCTAATGAGGGGGGATTCGATTTTTTTTCTCTCCTTTCTCCCCCCCTTCCCCTGGAATTGAGGGGTGGAGTGAGTTCAGGGTCCTCCTCCCCTGCCTCCCCTAGCCCCCGGTTACTGGGAGAAAGGCAGACTCCAGAGGGTGGGGACAGTGTGAAGAGCTTTGCAGGAACAAAGGGAGGACAGGTTTGGATTGCTGGACACGTCCCAGAGTTGGAGAGACCCCCTCCATCCCCCTGGCACCCCTCCCATCAGCCCCCCAGCCCCCAGACAAGGAGCTCAATGTCTTCCAGCCGGTGAGAAAGGAGCTAAAGGGAGCCCAGGCCTAGAGGGAAGGAGGAGGGAAGGGGTGGGGAGCTGGGGGCGCAAAATTAGTCTCAAAGGATCTTTATTTCTGAGCTAGTGAAGCAGATGTAATCAAGGGGAGAGCAAAATAATCATAATGGGAGGGATGAGGGGAGGGGAGCCGAGGCTGGAGTGGGGGGCAGTCTGGCCTTCCCCACCTCCCCCTGGTCCCCCTACTCTGGGGTACAGAAGGAAGCACCAGGCCCATGGACTCTGACCCAAGCCCTCAGAATCCCCCTTTCAGAGCTCGGGGACGTGGGCCCAGAAGGTGGCTGGGAAGGCACCGGGGACAGGAGAGAGCCCCCACCCTAGCTGAGGGAGGTAATGGGCAGGGGGACACTGAAAGCAGTGGGGGAGGGGGAGAGAGGGAGCCGGCAGGGACTCAAGTGGCCTCCAGGTCTGTGGGACAAAAGTTGGAGGGAGATTTGTGTATGAGAGAGGAGGGGAGGGGGCCTTGGGGAAGGGGGGGCTTTGACAATGAACTTGGGACAAACTTCATTAGCATGCAGGCCTGCTGTCTGTCACGTCGAGCTCAGACTGAGTTCCCAGGCCGGCCAGGAAGAGCGGGAGGGAGGGAGGGGAGGGAGGGGCGGGGTGGGGTGGGGGTGACGGAGAGGACCGGCCATTGTGCCATTCTGGGCCCCAGCGTCCAGCAAACCTCGGGACCCCAGCCCTGGAAACCAGCCCCCAAATGGCTCTCCCTTCTCTGAGAACGAGATAATTTATCGCCCACTTTGAACCCGTGGTCCCACCCCTCCTGTCTCCTGTCTAGCCTTCCAAGCGCTGGCCTTCCCGCCCCCACCGTGGGTGCAGTGTCTCCCAAGGGTCAC
This sequence comes from Neomonachus schauinslandi, assembly GCF_002201575.2. Taxonomy (NCBI): domain Eukaryota; kingdom Metazoa; phylum Chordata; class Mammalia; order Carnivora; family Phocidae; genus Neomonachus; species Neomonachus schauinslandi. The sequence goes on along the minus strand of NC_058408.1, from coordinate 2,064,059 downwards.
TTTCTCCTGCACAGCTAGGATGTGGATTTGTGATTTGTGGAGCTGACAGGGCCCCGGGCTGGGGGAGGCTTGGGAAGGGGGCTCGGGGACACCCCGAAAAGGCGAAGTGTCCTCTTTCTGTGCCTCCTTCTCCACTCCGCTCCCCACCCTGGACGCGCATAGTCTAGCCGCGCTCTCAAGTCCGAAGGTCAGCTGGACCGGGCAGGAGCCTGGGGACAGTGCGTGTCTGTCACACCCTTCCTCACGCTTCCGTGGGGGATACGGGTGGCCTGGGGGAACAATAGCTTTCCTGAGCCCCCTCTTCCTGCCTCAGGTTGGAGAAGGCCGGAGAAGGAGGTGGGGAACAGAGGAGATGACAAAGACCCCTTCCCACACCGGCCTCAGAGCGGGAGGGGAGGGGGCTTCCTCCAGGCGGGCTGTCATTTTGGTGGTCGCGGTGTCTCCAGACAGGGGCAGCACCCCCTCTTTGCTGCCTTCCAGGGAGAGCAGCCAGAGAGAGAGAGAGAGAGAGGCGAGCGGAATTCCTGAATGGACAGACAGATGCTACGTCACTGGAGCCGCCCCGAGAAGGAGCTGGAGGGAGGCAGCCCAGCGCTGGGGCCGCCGAGCGGCTCTGCTCCTCACAGAAGCCGGGTGAGTGGCCATTCCGGACGGGCCTCCCTCCCTCAGGCACCTGGGCCGGGGTGGGGTGGGATCCCCTAAAACCAGTCGGGGCGCCCTACTTTGCCCATGGGCTAATATTAGGAGGCGGACACAACAATCCCAGAAAGGAAGGGCTGATGAAAGCTGTGGGGGTGACCCACAGGGGTGGGGGTGAGTGTGGAGGGGGAGTCGGCAGAGCGGGGTCTCCCCTCCTGCTTCCCGGGCGCCCAGGGCAGCAGCAGGGAGCTGAGGCGGTGGCCTTGCCCCGCCACCAGAGCCCGGAGCGCCTCCTGGTCCCCTCCTTCCCCAGCCTGGCCCATGGGAGACAGCTCACCAAGTTTGTCAATGGGATTCGGGGGCTTTAGGGTCACGGTACTACTGATCCTGTTAATCTGCCCCTCCCTTGCTCCAGCAGACGGCCAACATCTTAATTCTTGTACCAGAGGAGGGGCAGGGAGGAAGACTAGCGGGGATGGGAGGGAAGAGAAAGATGGTTCCGTATCTGGACTCCTGACCTCTTTCCTCTCTGCCCCGGGGACTTCAGCTCTTAGGGGAGGACAAGGTCTGAGGAGCTGGGGGCCTGGGGCTGGAGGCATGGGGAGGAACCATATTCCCAAACAGGTGGGGACCAGAATTAGGAAAAAACCCAAAAGCATTTTATAGACTTTAGATTAATGTAATTCCTCTTCTTCCCTGCTTTTCCCATGAGCTGGCAGGTGGGAATGGGGTTCAGAGGAGCTGACAGGCCAGTGAGGTGTAGGGGTCAGATGCTTAGGTTCCAGAAGGGGCAGGAGCCCCACTGCAGCTCTCACCAGCCCCATCTGATGCTCGTTTTAATTTCTTGCTTTTCAAGAAGGGCCAGGGGAATAGAGAGAAGGCACAATTCTCACTCCTGTCCCCACCCTGGGCGACAGGCTGGGATCCCTGTGGGGCAGTGGGGGCTGGAGGCCCCGCAGACTATTTCTGGTCCCCCAGAGGCCAGATTTCTGGGAGAGGCTGAGGCTGCCAGTCACCAAACATGCTCCGTGCCTCCTGGGGCGTGGTCCTTGTCACCATGCTCCCCCCTCCCCGCACGATGTGTCGGGGGGGTGCAGGGCAGGGCTCCGCAGGGAGAGCCATTGCTCCAGGGACCCCACGCCCCTTTGCGATGGGGGAAAAGCAGGAGCCAGAGGTCCCCCAGCTGTGTTTGTGTCCATTTTCTAGCCAGTCTGCAAGTTGTGGGGGTTGGCCCCTCTTTGGTGTGAGGACCATTTCAGACCGAGACAGCCCTTTATGAACGGGTGGGCTGGCAGAGCCAAGGCTGGGAGGCGAGTGGGCATTTGTGGCCCTGAGAAGTGGGGCAGGGGCGTCCCAAGCACCCCTCCTAGAAATTGGGCTGGGCTGGGAGGCTCATCCCTGCTCCCCAGCCCTGCCTGCTTATGATTTCCTCTGCGTTAAGGCAGATTATCTTCCTGATTAAAGAAAGAAGGTGGAGTCGTTGTGGATTGAGTTTGAGGTAGAAGGATTCACCACCTTGCCCCAACACACACATGCGCGCACGCACACGAATACGCCCGCATACACACCCGTGAATACACTTCTCTTGGTATATCAGGAGCTGGGTCACCCACGTCATTCCCCTAAATCAAAATTAGCCTGAAAGCAAAATACTGGGAAGGTGAGACTATAAAATATTGAGACTAGGTTCCACACCCAACATTAACATTTAAAAAACTGCTTTGTATTCTCACCTTTTGTGTCTGTGAGACAGAGGAGAGGACCAGGGAAACGTTGGGCAGCTCCAGGATCTGCGCTCCTGGATGGAAGGGTGAGAAAGCTAGAGACCTAGCAGGGTTGGCCGTATCTTCAGTGCCGAGGACTTTACAGATACGCTGCAGTTAGATCTAGACAGACAAACATGTCTCCTTGCCCCCAGATCCCTCATTCTGCCCTGAGCAGCCGGGAGCCGTGAGGAGAGGGTGTCCACTGGGCGAGGGACTACTCCTCCAGGTTCAAGGCAGGGGCCCTTAGCTTCAGCTGGAGGCCGGAGGCAGCGCGGGCTGTGAGCAGGGGCTGAGTTGGCGCCGTCGTCCGGGCAGCGTGGGGCTGGCGGGGGCCCTGCCCGCCTGCACGTCCAGGCATCCGGGCTGCTCTCTCCCCGCGGCTGCCGGTGCTGCCTGGAGCCCTGCGAGGGAAGAGGGCAGCCTGGCCTGTGGAGGAGGGACGGACCGAGGAGGGCGGGCAGCAGGGAGAGGGGGATGCGAGGGAGAGAACTGGAACCACTTTAACCTTCACATTCTCCTCCTTGACAGGGCCGGGCATCCAAGAAGCAGCAGCCCCCGCTTCTGGTGTCATCGTGCGGGGCCGCCTTGGCTTTTAGGGTATTTATTTTCTTATTTGTTTGCTTTGATGGCGGGGGCGGGGGGGGGGGGGCGGAGCTGGCCCTGCATCCCGCATCCCCTCCGTGTTCTCCTGTTCTCCCCACCCTGCCTCTTCTAGCTTTGGGGCCCTGACTGTGCTCCCCTCTGATGGTAGTAAGACCTGTGGAGCCATTGGTGGTGGGAACGAGAGAGCCCCCGCACCCAGCTCTGTGAGAGGGAGGAGAGGCACTGGGGCGTCAGGGGACTCTTCCTCTTCTCTCAGACGTTCCCAAGGGCTGGGCAGCAGTGGCTGACCCCGGGAGGCAGGCGGGTGGCTGCAGAGAGGGGCGAGGATGGCGGTACCTGGGCCACAGAGGTGAGAAAGGAGAGCAGTGTGGGGCGTGGGGAGCAGGGGTCTGGGAGGCACGCACGCCCTGAGGGTGTGTGCGGGCCGAGCCCTTGGGAGCGTCGGAGGCTCTGGCCGGGAGTGCCGTGGACACAGATGGTGACATTCGTCTTGCTGCGTAGGGTCATGTCTGCACGCGGGTGTGCGTGCTCAGCACCCTTGCCCACCCGTGCGTTTGCCCCCAAGGAGGCCACTTGCTGAGGGCGGGCCCTCTCCCGTCTCCGTCGTCTCCTTGTCCTCACCTCCCCGACTCCACAGGGCTCTGAGGCAGGCGCTCAGCTCAGCTACGGATCTAAGAACTGGGAGCGGCCAGGGAGGCAGTGATCGGCGAGGCCCAAGGAATTCTCAGGCTGGCCTCTTGACAGGAGAAAACCACCCTCATGGGGAGGGAAGGGTGGCATCCCCGGGGACAAAATCTTCCATGTTGTCCCCATGCCCTCTAACCTCCTCTGCCCCTATGGAGATAGACAGATTTGTTTTGTCACCGCTTCAGCATTTTTTTTTTTTTTTTGCCAATTCTTGCTTTTATGTGTCACTGTCCCACAGACAATGCAAATATTCTATAGCAAAAGAATAATGTGTGATAATGTTCATAATAATGGTGCACTTAGAAGGCAGAAATAAATACCTGAACCCACCTTCTTCCAAATGCAGCTTTCATCTGTATTATCTTCAAGGCAAATTAATCCGATAATTGAAACAAAGAAAAAATACGCCTTTTATTTAATTACCTGAATGTTTCAAGAGAGTGGCCTAATGCCAAAATGTATTTTGGACCCAAATTATAAAAATCTGTCCAAAAGCTGCATCCAGAGAGCCTCATTCAGGCCATGTTTTTCTATACATGGGCCTCTTCAGGCACAGACAATGGTGGGCATCAGGACCGGAGGGATGCGGGTGGGGACAGGCACGGGCAAAGAAGGCAGGCTCTGAGCTAATGAAGACACTTGCAGACTCAGATCTATACTGGGGACTTGGGGGGCTCTCCCCAAGGTACCCCAGAATTTCCCTGGAAGGACTCGGGGTGGGGTCTGCAGGCCATGGCTCTATAGAACACCGACCTCAGCCCAGAGTACTGGGGGCTCCAGCGGAGGCCTTCCTGGGGAGACTGAGGCTGGCAGGCCAAGCACAGGGGGGACCTAATGCACCCATTTTGCTCCAGCTGGCAGCCTCTCTCTGGCCTGCTGTTTCCAATTCTAGATAGTGGAAGGGTCTCTTGCGGTCAAAGGAACTGCCGAATAGTCACTAACACGCAGCGCGGTCGCTACGCCTCTCCCCTCCCCTCCCATGCAAGACCCACACTTGGTCAACACCCTCCCTCTCCACCCATTCGCGCTCAGTGCACATGAGGGCAAACTCAGCCGGGCACGCACATACCCTTGTTAACCCACTCTTTCCTGGGCACCCACCTTGTTTTCAGTGTAGTATTAGATCCCCTAGGCCCCAATATGTGTGATGCTGCCTCTGCCCTGAGGGCTGTCTCATTTGCTCCCCTCCACGCACTCTCCTTCTGGAAACCAAAGTAGCATGGCCTCATACACAAAGCAAGCCCAGTGAAGGTGCTGGTGGGGAGTTTTCTGCTTCTTTCCTGACTTAACCCTCCACGCCCATAGGAATGGAGACAGAGGCCCCACTCACCTCCATCCCTGAGCAGGAGCCCTGGGAGGTCAGGTTGTCAAGTCTGCCCAGACAAAACCAACAAAAAATGGCTTCATCCGGAATCTGGCTAGAGAGGGTGATTCCAAAGTAAACTCACCTCCAGTTTCTGCTGCAGGGGCCTTCTTACCTTTGGACACTGGACACTGCTTAGGCTCAGGAAGCTCTGTAGCGCCCAAAGCTGCAACAAGAAGCAGAGGACCCAGCTTCTTATCTAGCTATTTGGGGGGGGGGTGGATTTTGGAAATGTACCCATTTCTTTCCAGACCCCAGTTTTTGAGAAGGTCCAGCTGAGTCTGATTTTGGCCCATAGGGGTGGGAGTGTCTCCACTGGGCAAAGAAGCCTTTCTGTGTCTAACCCTCCCCAGCAAAAATACAGCAGGGGCTGAAAGGGGAGGAAGGTTCACGCTGGTCCCCACTGCCTCTCACTGTGCTCACTGGGTGGCTCCAGGGTCGGGGGTTGTGGAGACGAGCTTGGGCCCACTGAGAGTAGGGGACTTGGCTGGGATTGGTGACGGAAGAAAGCGGAGGGTATTGGCTAGCAGGACGGGCCAGCTCTTCCCCACCTGCCGGCCCCAGCCTCCCAGGCTCTGGGTGAGGGGGAGGAAGGAGGGGGCAAAAGTGCCCTTCAGGTGCTTTAAAGGGATCGTGTGGGGGGCAAATGGGGGGATATTTGTAGGGGAAGTTGGTGGTGTGTGTGGAGAAGTATAGGCCCTATCTAGGGTTGCTGGAATGTCTGCAGGGTGTTGGGTTTCTTATAAAGAGGTACAAAGTCGAGTACCTGGAATTATTTGAGGAGGTTTGTAGGCAGGAAGCTGGAAGGCTGGAGGGGCCTATCGTTTCCCCCAGGCCTGGTATGGAGGGTGCCTTTAGATAATGCATTTAGCAGCGTGCTGGTAGGGTAAGTCTGTCTGCGAGAGTGTTTGGGAGGATCCCACTTTTCTGCATCTTAACTGGGGCAACAGAGACCCCATGCTCCCCCAGTGCTCCGTTCTGAGCTGGAGGGGCGGGAGGGGCGGGAACAAAGTAGGCAGCGGACACTTTGTCTCTTTCCTTCCTTCCCTACAGCCTCAGCTGGTGTGCTCCCAGCTCTGAGAGGGTAAAGAATGGATGCTGTGGAAGCTTCTAGAAAGCCTTTCCCTTGGGTAAAGGTCCTGAGACCCTCTGGAAGCTGACGGAGGGGGGCGGGAGCTGTGCCAAGCACAGCCCTGAGAAGACCCTGAGACTGGGGAAGCCAGGCTCCATACTGCTGTTCTCCTGGGGAAATGTAGGCCCCAGGACTTTGTCCTGTTTCAAAGTGTCCCCCGCCTCACAATAGTGTAGCAACTATTCAGACATTCTCCAGTCTTTAAGGGGGTGCATAAAATGAAACCCATTGGCCATGGGCTTGCATCTACCCAGGGGGAAGAGCATCCAGGTTCGGCTTTGTCCTAGAAGGTGCAGAGAGGCGACCCCCCCAAGTGGATAAAACAGTCTGGCTGGGCCTGCTGGCAACTGAGGGGCGCACCTCTGTTGGCACAGTGTTCGAGGATCCCAGGTGATAGGAATCGGCCGGTATTAAGCAGGCACCCAGGCTCTAGGTATCTAGGTTGTAGGATTTTTCAGAAAAGGGGCTGAGAGTAGGGCGGTTGGAGGGACGGGGTACCTGGGGACTGGGGACTGCTCCCTGGCAGACACTGAGGCTCAGCCAGGGGCCCACAGCTCTTTCTGGGAGAGCGCCGCCAGGCAGCGAGAATCGGAATCCCGCTTGCGGGGCGGCGCGAGCTGCCGGGGTTGGGAAGCGGCATTACTGGACTCTTGATTCTCCGGGCCGATGGGGAGCCAGGTCAGGAAAGCCCGGAACTGAAAACCTTGCTGAGAGCGATCCTTCTCCCTCTGAGCCCAGCTCTCCAGCGTCACTGGAGATGGAGCCGGGGTGGAGGCGCGCGGGGCTGGCCTCGGTGGCTGAGTGGAATGTGCGGATACTGCCCAGGTTAATTCCAGCTGAGATCCATCAGCCTCCCCACCCCCAACCTTGGTGTAGGGAGCAGGGTCAAGAGATATTCCCGTCCCTGCTCCGCGACTAGGGAGGCCCAGCCTCGATCGGACCCCGCGTCTCCCAGTAGGAGTCCCTAACTTCCAGAATCTTTCCCTCACTGTTTTGGGTTGGAAACCAACAAGAGCGAGATTCCCACCCATCCTAAAAGGTTAGGATCCCAGTCTGGAAGGGATCAGAACACGACAAGCACAAAGAATATCCTGAGGAGAGGAGGCAGGTAGGGGCAGAATCTCGTTATCTGATTCTTTTTGATATCTCTGAGTCCCCCCCGCCCCCCGTACCCTGGCGCAACATACCTAGGGCCCAAATGGAAAATGTAGGGCCTACAAAGAGTGAGGATGGAGATTAAAACCACAAATGGCAATGGCGGGAGACGGCAGGCGAGCCTCGGGGTGGGCGAGGCAGCAGGAGGCTGGGGGTCAGCACACAGACGTGGTAGTTCCTCCCCAACCCCGCTCCTGGGGGGGGAGGGGCGCCCCAATTGCGCGCTCCAGCTCTTCCCTGGAAGGGGAGGGGCGGGCCGGCGGGGAGAAGAGGCGGTGACGTCAGACTTGGCGGAGCCAATCGGAGGCTGGCCTGGGGAGGGAGCGTGAAAGGATGAATGAAAAGTCCGGAGCCGGAGCGCGCCCGGGCCAGAGCAGCGGCCGCGGCGGAGGAGGGAGCTGGGGAGGCGAGGCCCGCTCGGCCCCGCTCACCGCGGCTCGGCGGAGGCTGAGATCCGGCGGGCGCCCGCACCGCGGCGCCCGCTGAGCCCTGGCACCCCAGACCCCGGGCCACGGCTCTCCGTAGCGGGAGCGCGCCGGGAGGACCGCGCTGGAGAGCACGATGGGCGCCCTGGGCTCGATGTAAGTGGCCTGGCCGGCTCGGGGCAGCAGGTGGGCGAGCGCCTCGGCGTCCAGCGTGCCTGCGCGTCCGCCCGGAGGGGCCGACCGAGACCCTCCTCCGGGCTGCCGGGACCTCCGTGTCGACTCCCGTTTCCGATCGGAATCCCCGCCAAGCCCTAGGGCCCCTCTCGCTTCGGACCCCCGACCATTTTCACAGCCTTGGGTGCTTTGTGGACCTCTTTGTACAAAGCCGTTTCTCTGGGGGTCCCGCGGGGCCTGGGACTCGCCTCACCTGCACCGCCTGCCCCATCTCGTGGGGGGTCTCCCGGAACCCCTCCCGGGTGGGGTCTTCGCCCTCTCCTTCTCTCCCCGAGACGCGCCGGGGAGGCCCTGGGGCGCCCACCCCGCACCGGCTTGCCTCCCTCGGGGTTGCCAGGATTTCCTGTTCCCTGCCAGGACGCCGCCGGGGGTTTTCCCCCACGATTCGCTGCTCGCCCCCGGCTTTAGTCAGCGCCCTTGTTCCAGCCCTTCGCGAGCAGGGGGTCCCCGCGGCTCCCACGCAGAGGCTTGGGCTGTCGGGCGCGCCCTGCAGCTTCCAGAGGAGGGCGGTGGGGACCCCGTGGGGCTGTCGAGGCCTCCGCCGCCGTCCCTGCGGTCGTCCCGGGTGGCGCGAAAAGCCCGCCGAGTCCCTCTTCCTGCGGAAGGACCCGCGGAGCTCCCGCTTCTGGCTCAGATGGGAGCGGGAATCGAGGCGCTCGAAGCTCCTGGGGCCCGGGAGCGATCCCCGGACCTCGACGCCGCCGGCCTTCGCGTCCTTCCCACGCCCTTTTCGGTCTCTGTGGTGTCTGTGTCCTGTACTCGGGTCCCTTTCCGTCTTGGACTCCGTTTCTCTCTCCGCCCCCACCTCCACCCCTGTGCCCTCTCCCACCTCCACCGGCGGGCGGCCGGGGGCGGCGGCGGCAGCGGCGGCGGCGGCCGGGAGGCTGCGTGGAAGAGGCGGCGGCGGCAGCCAGGAGGCGGGGTTGGTTGTTATCTTTGGTTATCTAGCTGTATGAGTGGTGTGGAGTCTTCATAAAGCTAGATAACCGAAAGTAAAAATAACCCCATACACGGCGCAGAGGGCCCCGGGAAAGCCGGCCGCATGGGCGAGCGGGGGAGGCATACACGAGGGGCTGGGGGCGCGAGGACCCCAGGGCCGCGCGGGCGAGAAGAGATGCCGGTGGCCCGCGGGCCTCAAGACCGAACCCCAACCCGGGTCCAGGCAGGTAGGAGGCGCCGCCCGGGCTCACGGTACCCAGGTGCTCCCCGTGAGCTGGGAGGAGGCGAGAAAGGGGAAGGGTGGTTCCTCCTCAGGATGGGGCCTTTCCGGGCAGAATGCGGAGTGGGCCACGGCGGGGGAAGCTGCTCCGAGGCAGAGATCCGTTGAAATCTAGTTGCAGGGTTATTTGGGACAGTGCCTAGGGCTCCCGGCCCAGGCGTCTCCCGTGGGCGCTGGTGAACAGCTTCCCGCAGGCTCTGCACAGTTCTTGCTGGGGTGAGAGGCTTTGGGGGAGTACCTCCCCGCCCCCAGACCTCCTCTCAAGGAGAAAAGGAAAGAGCAAAGACCCCACCTGGGGTTTTTGCTTTCATCCGCTCCCTGAAGCCCTGTAGGTCTGCCCAGCTGAGCTGGAGCTGGGAATGAGAGTGGAGACAAGTGGGGGTAGACCTGGAGACACAGGCTGGGTTCTGGGGCAGGGGCGTGCAGAGTGTTTCTCAGCTCCCTTGTTCCATATTCTTTCCTCTTTCTGCTCAGGACCTCAGTCTGATGTCTTGAAAAGCTACTCATGGAAGCTCTGTCTTCACTGACCAGATGGGCTGAGTTGGGGTCTTTCAAGACACCTTACCTTGCTATCCCATCCTCGCTCTCTTAGAAATCATCTCCAAGAGCAAATGGCCTCAAGGAGCTCAAACACAAAGGAATTTGTAGCTTAGTACTTATGCTGCCCAGAGAAAGCAAAGAATTAGAGAGATTAATCAGGGCCTTTCCTAAAAGAATCCGTTTATCTGGCCTGACCTAAATATTTTAAGCAGAAGTGTTTCGGTGCAGTTGGGAGAAGGATGGTCCAGAGTCACTTGGTAAAATAAAAGTAAATGTAACAAAGCTAGAGGTAGCCCCGCTGCATTTACTCCCTCTCCCCGTTCCCTCCCCCACCACCTGGCTGGCAGTCCAGAGTGCAAGGAGGAAAAAAGGGCAGGACAACTGGACAAAATGACCTTGTACAGACTCCAGTTCCCTGTGTAAATTTACAGTTTCCTCCAGGAACTGATTTTTACAGTGAGGAGATTATGATTCAATTATATATTATGTGGGAGAAATATTGGGGAATCCAAAGTAAAACAGTCAGGCTTCAGAGAGCCTAGAGCACACACGTTTCCTCCCTTCGGAGGTTTGAAGGAAGGAGAGATTAGCTGCCTCTCACTTTTTTCAGCTGTTCGGAATTTGGTATTTTTGGAGGGGGGCAGTGGAGACAGGATTAGGAAGAAAGGGAGCAGGTTTGGGCAGGGACTAAGAATCCCTAACACCGTACCCCCTGGTAACAGCCTCTGTCTACGTGCTTCTCTTTGATCCTCTGACACTGGGAAGTGGCTGCTATTAACCCCATTTTACAGATGAGGAACCACAGACCCCAGTGGGAAGCTAATGCCCCTGAGTAGTTTCAAACCTCCGGGGAAGGACTAGAGGGTAAGGTGGGGAGACTAAGATGTGGATGAAGGATGAGTGAGAAGGGAGGGGATGGGGCATCAGGGGAAAGGTAAGGTCCAGGAGAGATGAGAGCCTTAGGCCTGGTTGTGATCTGAGGAGGAGGAGGAGGGGGAGGAGGAGGAGCACCAAGAAAGACAGGCTTTTTTTTTTTTTTTAAGATTTTATTTATTTATTTGACATTGAAAAGGAACACAAGCAGGGGGGTGGCTGGAGAGGCTGAGCAGGGAGCCTGATGATGCAGGGTGGGCTCCATCCCGGGCCCCGGGATCATGACCTGAGCCAAGGCAGATGCTTAACCGACTGAACCACACAGGCACCCTCCCATTTTTTGTTTGTTTGTTTGTTTTAACTCTTCATGCAGCTGGTTGGAAATGCATGTTTGGGATCTGCTGAGACTCATCCACATAAGACTTAGAACTTATATTTTAACCACAGTGGGTTTATATTGTTGTTGTGGGGCCCCATGAGCACATCTGACCGCTGGGTCTCCCAAGGAGACTAGAGGGCCTGAGGGAGCGGCTGGGCGGAGGGCTTACACCCTACACAGAACAAATACCTCCTGGGGGGGGGGGTAGAGGCCGGGAGGGATGTGGGCGGGGAGGGGGGTGTGCTGCCTTCTGTGTACCCGGCGGGTGAGCGTGGGCGTGTGGGCAGGGCTGTCAGGAGAACGATGGAAGCCTGTGCTGGGAGCTGTCTGTGTCTGCTCGCGAGGGTGAGAAACTGAGTGACCCGACGTGACGCTGGACGTGTGTGTGTGTGTGTGTGTGTGTGTGTGTGTGTGTGTGTGATGGATCCACGGTGGGCAGGAGGCCTGGCTGTCTGATCAGGGATGCCTGACTAGGCATAACTGTAAATCCAGTAGAGGAACAGACACTCTGGGGTTGGGGAGGGTTTACCAAATGCAGACATCACAGTGATACCATTGAGTCCTGCCACCCGCCTCCCCCAACTTTTATTCCGGATGACACCTCCTCCAGCTGAGCCCACTAGGCAAACTGATGGGGTAGGGGTGCAGGGAGGCTGGCTTGAAGGGGCTCGCAAGGGCTTCACCCATTACCAGTTAGCGAATTTCTGGCTTGGTATCATCACACCTCTGTGTTCACGAGTTTTTAGTTTTATTCTTCTGATCTTGCGACATCCACCTATTTCTACTCGGATGGTTTCTAAGCTGGTTTCTTCACCCATTTTCCTCCCTCGCCCTCATTCCAGTGCCTTCCTATTGGATTCTGAGTCCAGGAGTTCAAAGGCAATTTTCTCCAAAATATCTGACTCAAGTTTTGATTATCACTCACACCCTCACCCTGGGTCAGATTTTCCCCAATTCAGGGCATTGAAAGGTTTCCCCAGTCATAAACATCGTCACCGTCAGCAAGCCTGGGGAGGGACAGAAATGCAAAGAGCATATGTGACTGGACCAAGGTTTGTACTTGGGTGTATCACTTACCAGCTGCAACATCTCTGAGCCTCAGCAGCATGTTTATATAAAGGAGAGACGAATGTATGCCCCCAGGTTTGTTACATGGAGCAAACAAAGAATTCTATGTAAAAGATCTTGTAATATGTTATCATATCCATGGGCAAAGAGTCATTTTTTTGCTACAGTTCAGAACAATGATCTGAAAGCATATGATCGATCTCAGAATGCAAAAAAGGACAGCTCTTTGGTATGTTCTTGACTGAGGATCTCAACACATTTCAAATTGAGGAAGTTCCTTCCTTCTTTTCCAGCTTTGGAGTAGAGGAGGGACTGCTGGGGACCTGGGTAGGCAGTGTCTGAAGGCTGGTGAGAGGACGAACAGCCCATTCAGGGAAGAGCCTAGAGTCCTTGGGGCAGAAGGGCCATCGTATTTTCTCTTCTGAAAAGATCTTATCACCTATTGGTAGAGTACTTACAATTGGTAAACTGACTTATGTAGATAGAGAAATACGGCATGAGTAGATGATAATTCCAAGCTTATTCCATTAAGTTTCTAGAATTACTAAAAACACAGTTTATTTAGGTAAAGGACCCGTTAGGCAGTGGGTATAATAAACAGACCAAATGGAGACCTGCCTATCAGCGTGCAGACTTTTCTTCAACACGGAGCAACTTTAAGAAGGGGTGTTTTCTCTCCTCTTGCCTCCCAACCTCCCACCTCCCTGACTGCCAAATCAATTCCCCAGGTTAGTAACCCGCCAGAGAAACACAGGCCCCTCTGTGTTCTTCTGGGTCTAGAAGTCCTACTTAAAGTCTGCCCTTCCCAGGGTTTGGGAACTGGAATATTCTGATACTTATTTCTTCACCTCATTCCCACCTTAATGCTCTGGGTACAGATTGACCTTTTCACCTTCTTTCCTTCCTTTGCTATCGAGACCTCAGAGATCTTGGGGGGTTATGGCACGATCTCATCCAGAGGCAGGGTGTGCCAACTTCCCTAGGAGAAAAATGCATTTAGGTTAATGCTTTAAAATCATTGAAAGGAAGGAGTAGACAAAACTATGAAAACATTCTCAGAGCTTTGAGGAAAATGAGGAGCAGGGTTATGGAAGGTAAAGGTGCGTAGGTGCATATTTAGATAGGAGAGAGGTGAGAGAAAAGGGGAACCCTTCCTTGCCACCCAGGCTCTCCCAAGGCTCAGAGTGACACCCCCCTCCTCCTGCCCTAATCCCCCCATTAAGGCTGCTCTGAGTTTGTTATGACAGCGGCTGAAGGCAGCTGAATTGCTGTTTGCCGTGTCTGCTAATTGGACTGAAGGGTTGGAATCTGGACACTGAAAGAGACCATTGTTGCTGTTTACCTTCTACAACTGCCTCCCTGGGGACCTTCTGGGTGAAGGGGAGCAGCATGCCCTCAGGGTTACTGCACCCATGCCCTGTCTCTGCACAAGGGACTGCGCTGGGGAGACAGTTCATCTCATTGCCTGATGTCATTGGGATGGTTTGAGCTTCCACAGCACAGAAGAGACAAGCCCAACACCTGAGTCAGTCTCCCATCCAGATGGGGCCTGGGGCCACCAAGAGTTCCCAGGAGAGGGAAGTTAGATGCTTGTCCTTCTCTTCCCTATTCATTCCCTACTTCTTCAGGGGCCCTAGCTTTGTCTCTTCCTCTGGCTGATCAGGCTTAAACCCTGTACTTTTTCTTAGGTGCTTTCTTCCAGGCCAGTGATTCTTGACTTGGTTATGCACTGAAATCACCTGGGGAGCTTTAAAAAAAATACTGATGTTTGGGTCTAGTTCCAGACTGATGAAATCAGAGTATCTAGGAAAGTTCTCTGGGTATTTCTAATGTGCAGCTAGGGTTAAAAACCACTGAGGCTGGCTTACCTTTCTGCCTGGGACACACACACACACACACACACACACACACAGAGAGGCACCCAGGCAGACCTGTGCCCTTTCTTACCTTCCCTACTTTTCCTCTCCAGCTCTCCGTATCTGTAATACTGTTGGGCACCTGAGTATCTGTCTCATCTTTATTACTAAATTCCTTGTGGGAACCGTAGAATTTAGGGTGGAATGTAGAGGTGTGCACCCCATCAACTACCTCAACCTGAGCTCTTCCCCAAGGGCAGGAACTATGACTCTATCTCCCTGTGGATTTCCAAACAGGATCCAGATGAAGACTGAGCTAATCTAGGGCTCTTACATCCTTAGGGATGGAGGGGTGTGAGGTTCAGAGTTGCACTGGCTCTTGGGCTCTTCCTCCCCCCCAAGTCCTTTTGGCAATTGGGATATCTTCAGAGAGGAGAAACTTTCTTCTGCGTTATCTGCCCCTTTGCTTACAAGTTTCCAAAATGTTTCTGCTTCTTCTCTTCCCTTTAGCTTCTCACCTGGGGCGGGTGGGTGCGCCACCACCCTCCCGCCCTCTTTCCTCCACGCGTGAGCCAGAGCCGCATCCAGCACCACGGACAGCTCCTGGGTGGTGAGTAAGCCAGCCTGCAGGCCCCCTCTGGGAGGGTGAGGAGGGGGTCCTTCTATCTGTCTCTAGATTGTGTAATCTGTGGGATTTGTTTGTGGGCAGCTGTGGAGTCTTGGGAAGAGGAAAAGGCTGAGGGCAGTTGGCATTCCATCTTCAGGAAACCGTGTTTGTCCTCTCTGGGGAGTCTGAGTGAGGGGCCGCTGCTGCAGCAGGAAGGATGAGAGTTAGATTTCAGGAAGGATTTAACTGAAGCTCTTGTGAGATCAGGTAGAGCTAGAATAAGCCTCCGCCCTATATCCCTCATTTTACAGATTCCTAAGAGAGTGGAGGAGTTATGACCAAGGTCACTCAGCGAGGTAGTGGAAATGCCAAGATGAAGCCTCCTGAACTCCAGCCTGGCCCTGCCCACCGTGTCTGATATATCCTGTGGGGGCCTCCCTGCCTTTGTTGGGATGCTGATGCTGGTAGAGAACGTTCACAGGTTGTCCTTGCACAAAAAAAGACAGGAGGCATGCGTGGACATGTGAGGTGTCCACACAAGCCAGGAAGAGGTGGGACCAACTTCTCTCTCTGTCCGTGGAGGTTTGGGGGGAGGCCTCGGACAGAAGCACAGGGGAAGGCATACCAAGCAGTAGCTGGTAAGCCCATGGGAGAAAAGGCAAGGGGGCAACCATCTGCCAGGGCACAGAGGCCAGCGGATGGCCACAAGGAGTCTCCAGAGGCCAGCAAGAGTCACGCAAACTGGAACAGGGCCTGGGAAAGGCCCTTCTGTGTGCCCAGGCCTGCTTCTCCAACACCGGGAGCCCAGAAACAAAGGGGCCATTCTCTCTAGGATGTGATGCCGCCATCTCCGGCTGGCAGTGCCAGGTGGTGGGGGCATCAGGGGGTGTCAACCTATTATCCCCCCCCCAACTCTTAGGTCCTCTGGGGCTGGATGTTGGAGAGGTGGGTGTTCCATGCTACGTTGCCATGGCAACCGCCCCAACCCCCACCTTCCTAAGCACAAAGAGAGACAGCTTTCACCCCCACCCCCAGGAAGAACCTGGGTCTGGTTGGGAATCTTCCCTTGGGAATCCTCCTTTCTGATGCACACGCCTTGGCATGCATGAGCATCACACTCTTTTCAGCTCTGGAGCCGAGCTGTACAGGCAGAGAGGCTGGTGCATCCAGAGACTCTGGGAAGGTTGTGCGAGTGAGCAGGACTCCCTTGTACTTAACCCTCTCCCCTCAAGCTCTCCTGTCCCTCACCTACAGCCCAGGCCATCCTGGGCCTTCTCAGCTCAGGTGACAGAGGCCTTGACCTTCTAGTATTTCCCAGAAGTGAGGGACACCCTGCTACCCCCAGCAAGCCTCCAGGCTGTGGGAACAGGAGAAGAGGAGGGGGTCATTCTGCCACCCTCCATCTGCACCCTCCGCCATTACTCATTAGGCATTCTGCCCCCTCCTTCCGCTCGTTAAGCCTGATTTGCATATATTTGCATAATACAACTCATTTGCATTCCAGGAGGCTCATGGTAGGAGCCAGGAAAAAAGGGGAGGGGTTGGGGAAGAGAGAAAAGGGGAGAGATTTTGTTTTCATCAAAGTGTGTGTGGGGGGGAGGTGGCAGGAAGAGGACAGAAATAAAAACTCACACTACTTTCTTTCTTCCCTTCTGCCGTCCCTCCCTGAGCTGGACTCAGATGCCAAAGAGAGATGCCAAGGGGCCGGCTTTTCTGTCCTTTTTTGTCTTGCTTCCTCCGGGCTTGGCTTCCCAGCCTGGCCCCCCACCTTGTTGGGCTCAGGCTTCAGAAAGAGAGAGACAGGGGTAGGAGGCAATGCTGTGGGAACGGAAGCAGAGGGAGAGGGAGGCCGCCATCTTAGGCAGCTAGAGCCCCTAAGATGTCCACCTCTGACAGGTGGATGGACATGGTGGGGGGGACGGGGGTGAGGCCACAGGAAGCACTTGGCTGGCTGACCAGAACGTGGTTGAGTGTTCCTGCTCCTGGAATTGGGAAGAGAGGATGGGAGAGAGGGAAGGCAGGAGAGATGAGGCATGGCAACCCCAGAGGGGCATGAGCTTGGCATAAGGGCAGGGCTGGTAGAGAGGCCTCCCGTTTCCTTCCAGACCCCTGGTGAGCCCGGCAGTCAGAGGACCTGGCCGAGGATCTGATGGACTGTGGGTAATGTAAAAATCCTGGAGGGGTCAAACTGGGCATCTCAGCAGGAGGAAGGAGAGGGTAAGTGGTGGGTAGGCAGGACCACCTGCCAGGCTGCTATGTACTTGAGGTGAAGCTTTGAGTCTTCTCTGCCCACCGTCCCCGCTCAGGCTGGGCGACCCCTACAGAGCATTTCCTGCTGGCATCATCCTGTCTGCTCCCGTGGCCTTTGGCTGTCCTGTTACATCCTTGCTTATGCGTTCTGGCTTCTGCTCATTCAGTCCTCCGTCCGGGTTGGCCAGGTCTCCATCATGAGTGCTCCCCAGGGTTCTGCAGCCCTGCTAGTGTATCCCATCAGCCATCGTGGGGTTCCAGATGCTCTCCCACTTCGCTCATTCTGGCCTCTCTGAACTCCAGATCCATTCCCCTACCTGCTCTCTGTGCTCCCGCCCTTAGCTCCCGGGGCAGAGGTTGGAGGGGTGCACCCGCATCATGGATGCCCAGGCCCGAGCTGCAAGGAGGGCCGGGAGGGCTCCCCTGCTTGCCACTCCCCAGACGTGGTCCAGAGTCCAGATGCTCACAGGTTCAGCCCTGCTTACGGTCTGGCCGGGCTCCTGCCCCCACCAAACTCCTAGGCCCTCAGGTCCCATCGGGAGCAGGCCCTCCCCCTCCACACCACTCACACCAGGACCCATCTCCCCCTTTGTAGTGCCCCTCACACCCACACCTTCCTCTCCCTTCACTCTGCCTCCACGTCCGCTCATTCCATCAACAGGCATTTACTGTGTGCTTATTATGTGCCGGGGTCGTGCCAAAGACGAAGGTGGGACCCAGGGCTGGTCTGGGGAGCTAATGGTCCGGCAGGGAGGGCAGACACACAGGATTCACAGGACGGGGAAGACCTGGGCTGGTGCTGCAGTTAGGGAGGGCCCCCTGGAGGGGCCAGAGGCGAGGTGGTGACATGGGGGGGTGAAGGTGATAAAAAGTAGACAGAGTGTCATCAAGTCCAAAGTCTGAGGAAGTGGGTGGTGGAGAGTAGACAGGCAGGGTCGGGGCTGTCCATTAGGGGGACTCTGGGCCAGGAGGAGATGGGACATGGACCCCACCAGGGAGGCTGGATGTGACAGGGTGCTGGGGAGTTAGCTGACAGCCTCAGAGATGCTGGGAGCGGGGGTACAGCTGAGGGGCAGCACATGACCACTCCCAGAAGGGAGCAGGACATGCATCCAGCTGCCTACTCAGCCCAGTGCCCAGCTGGATGTTTCACAAGCTCCTGGTTAGGTCTGCGAATGAAGGAACATGTTTAAGGCCTGGGAGCCACCTGAGGAAGGGTCTCTGCCTCTACCCCCGGCCTCGCCCCACCATCCACATGCCCATGGGTAGGCTTGTGGGAGCTCTCTGGGAAGAGAGGTGGAGAAGCCAGGGTTGGTGCCCAGCAGCAGTGCCCCAAGGTCAGCAAAGAAGACGGGCAGCTGGGGACTGGAGTGAAGAGCAGAGAAGACACTGGGTCCTGGGAAATCCCTGGCAGAGGGGGTGAGGGACAGGGTGGGTTATAGGGGGTGGGCCAGGGCTCTGAGGGGACCCCTCCTGGAGAAAGGCTGTGGGAGGCTGGGGAGGCAGCTGTGGAGGTGAGGCACTGCTGCTGGCCACTGCGGGGGGGGGAAGGGAAGTACGGGTGCGGCCCCACCCTTCCCCCAGGCCCAGCCTCTGCACAAAGGCTTCTCTGTGAGTGGCCATGGAAGGGGCCCTGTCAGGTGAGGGGGCTTAGCTCCCAGAGCCCACGGGTGGGGGAGGGTGCAAGGGTGTTGGAGGAGGGGAGGACTGAGGGGTAGCTCAAGCTTTAACCAGACCCGGGAAAGAAATGGAGAAGCTGAGATCTGGCCAGGCTCTCACAGTGACAGGCTCAGGACAGGCTCCTCTCCAGGGTCCCCGCATGGAGGCCTTGCTGCTGGCCTTCTTCCCCGCTGCAGCTCCCCATCCTGCCAGCACCCCCAGCCTCCCTTCCCCAAGCCATAGCTTCCGTTCCGTGGTGCTCCCCAGCTCCTGCACAGGGACCCCCCCCCGGGGAGGGTTGTGTGGGGAGGGTGGAAAGAAGAGAGTCCCGAGGCTGCCTGAGACTCCACCCAGTCTTGCCGTCCCTGGGGGAGGTTTCTCTCCTTGCCTGGTCTCCGTGTCACTTATTGCTGACCAGCAGCATGGACAGACCGTCCCTACCGCCCCCGCCTCATTGTGCACACCGTTCCTTCTCATAAATGTTTGGGTTTGGGGTGCCAACAGCAGGCAGGATGTCAGCTTGCACCTTGCTCACACATTCGGTAGAAGGGCTCCATCCACTGGATGGACAACAGAAGGAGGTTTCGGTTGTTGACCCTGAAATTGGACAGGCTGGTCAGGATGCAAACCCTGGCTTCCCTCCCTTACAAGCTAGGTGACCTTAGGCAAGTCACTTAAGGTCTTTGGATCCTAACTTCCACAGCTGTCCTGAGGGATCAGATGGGTCCGTGTGAATGAGGGTGTTTTGTAAGGTTATATGCAGATGTCCAGCGCTAATTCTAAAAGGGACGCAGAGTTAGAAGGGCCGTTGCAGGTAGGTGGGAACAGTCAGGGAAGGCTTCCATGGCTTGGAAGTGAGGGTGCGATCGCTGGGGCGGAGGGTGAGGGACTGGGTGCAGTCCGTGGTGGAGGCCTGTCTGAGGAGCGTGGCAGCAGCTCTCGTGGCCTCTGGCCGCCAAGCATCTTTAACACCTAGACGGTGGACCCCTTGACGGCAGCTTCTTTTACCCTTCCCTCTGGCCGTGTGTAAACACTGACCCGCAGGCCTGGGGGGAGCAGGGCTGAAGTTCCCCCACAT
The DNA here is from genome assembly GCF_002201575.2 of Neomonachus schauinslandi. Classification (NCBI taxonomy): domain Eukaryota; kingdom Metazoa; phylum Chordata; class Mammalia; order Carnivora; family Phocidae; genus Neomonachus; species Neomonachus schauinslandi. Next base: position 2,044,526 of record NC_058408.1, on the reverse strand, counting down.
TGCCCTAGCCCTGCGGCCCTCACGTTGGGGTTCTCCAGAGGGCACGTTCGCCAGACACCGTGCCCCTCAGTGAGTGTGTCCAAGAGCCGCCTCCAAGCCTGCTGCACCAGACTCTCTCCGGTCCCCAATGCTACTCAGCGTTGCCAGGAGTGAGCTCAGTCCAGACTTCTCTAGATCCCTCAGCCCATGGGCCCGCAAGACTCTGAGCAGCAGGGTCTTTTGTCTCTAAGCGGTCACTCCTTGTGGTATAAGCAGGAGCTAGGAGGGGGAGTGGTGTGGTATCATCCCCACAGATATCCGTGGGGCCTGGAGGCCTGCGGGGAAGGGCCAGGCTGAGGCTGGCATATGGAGGGACAGCCCTGGGCACAGGGGCATGAGCCTCACCCGGCCAGGGCTACCTTCTGCCGGCTTTGTCCATCTGGCACCAGCTGGCTTTCCAGCGCTGCCCCCACAACCCACCGTACTCCTCCTGCTGCCGTTGCCATAGCAATTGGCTGCCATCTTGTACTCAGGGCAGTACCTCCTGTCTGGATCTTCCCATGGGGTTCCCGGAGGATGGGAGATAGGTCTCCAGGGATGGATCCCTTCTTCCTGCTAGCCGTCCCATAAAAATTAGTGTTAACATATGATTTTTTAAAAATAGGCAAGATGGAGGCCAGCGGTATGTCAGGCTCTGTGCTGAATGCTCCCCGTGTGTTATGTAATATGGCCGAGGAAGCACTCACGTGATCAATGGAAACGGTTCCCACCCAGTTTCTTATTTCTGTGATGGGCTTTTCCTCTCTCCAGCCAGGAGATTCCATGATCCTGCACATTCCTGTCTTGGGAAGTCCTTGCCAGTGTCTGGCCCTGATGTGTGCCCAAGCACCTGTTATTCAACCCTTGGCTTGACATGGCTACTTTGAGAAGTGAGGAACACACTGCCACACAGATGCAGTCACTTCACTGGGCTTCCTGGACTCCAGCTGTTGGCACTTGGCCAGCTTGGTGAGGTTCCGGAGCCCCTTCGAGACTTGGGGACCCAAGTCTAAGATCTGTTGTTTAGAGGGGCGCCTGGCCGGCTCAGTCCGTAGAACGTGTGGCTCTCAATCTCAGGGTCATGAGTTCAAGCCCCACGTTGGGCGTGGAGCCTACTTACAATAATAATAATAATAATAATAATAATAATAATAATAATAATAAATAAATAAATAAAATCTAGCTTAGACAAGAGGAGTCTGTGTTACAAAATGCTTTGAAATTCCCCTTGCCCCCATCCCCACCCGAAGAGAGAAGCCCGAACCAGAGGCCACTGGAAAGTGATAGTGTCCCAGGCCCTCAGGGTTGGCCGGGGGGTCCCCTAGGAAGGCAGTCTCCCTGCTCCCAGCATTCGGGAGGTTCTGACAGGGTCCCTGAGAGATCCTGAGATGGTGAGGACTCCCTCCCTCTGGAGCTCAAGCAGAAGGCAGAGGATGGTCACCTTGACCCAGAGGGGCATCCCGAAGGGGCACTGAGCAGGGTCTAGCTTTGCCGGGGGAATCCTGAATGAGGGGCAGGTGGAGAGAGAGAAAGGAGGCCATTCTCCACTGAGGCAGGGTGGGCTGGCAGGGAGGGGCTGGGGATGATTTACGACATCATTGTTTCCCCGCCCCCCACTACTGGACGGTTGCTAGGAGATGCTGGCTATCTGTGTCTGGGCGGGAGGGTGAGGCTGCTCCATCTGGACCCCTCCTCCCCTCCTCTGAGCTTCACCCATTACCCCTCCCCAGACCCCGACACACCTTCCCTTCTGTTTGGCCCCCAAATCCAGCCAGCCTGGGGCTCATGGGGCTCCCAGGCCAGCTGAGGATCTGGGACCAGGAAGCCAACTGGGAGCCCTGGAGGGAGAGGCCAGCAGACTCAGCTGGGGTGCTGAGGAGTGGCCGGCTCACCTCAGGGCCTCTGGGAGCCAAGGCAGGATGAGGGCCAAGGGAAGTCAGGGCCTCGAGGAGCCCAGGTTTGAGGTAGACTGAGTCCAGTGTGATGGGTGAGGCAGACCCCAATCACACCCCTCCACAGTACGGCCCAAGTCAAGGTTAGCGGCCTGTAAAGGCCAGGTTTGGGGTCATGGGGTGGAGAACTGAGGGCAGGGGAGAATAAGGCTGGACCATCTGATCTGAGCAGAGGTACGCTGTGTCGGGGCATGGCTCAGATCCCTTCCTCTTCCGGAGATTCTCTCTTCAGATTTCAAAGCCCTTGGAGAAGTCAGATGGGTGAACTTTAGGGACTCCTAAAGCTTCTGGCTCCCAAGTCCTGCGGGGAAGGAGAGGGACGTGTGCCCACAGAGGTGCTCCTGATACCAGAGCCCACCTGGATTCGGCACCCGCTTGCTCATGCGAGCCCCCTCTCTCAGCCATGTTCTCCATCAGTCTTCCAACAGACCTGGAAACTGGCTTGTACTGTCCTGCACTTTGCAAAGGGGCAGTCAAGGCCTGACAAAGGACATGTGACTTGCCCAGAGTCAGGGGTTAGTAAGCTGGGGTGGGGCTTCAGATGAGGCCTGGTGGGTCCTCTGCACACGCTGCCTCCCTCCCCTGTGGCTCCCGCAGAACAAGTTCCTAACACACTGGGAGCGACTGAGGGGCAGGAGCAGATGGGCGGGGGCCTAGCAGCCCGTGTTCAGGTACGAAGCCGGAGGGATGCTTGTGGGTGAAGACAGGACCGGGGAAGAGGCTACAGTTGCTGCGGAAGCCACTGGAATCCTCCCAGGTTGGTCCCCGGCCAAGGGAAGCATGTTCCCCACCTTCGGCCAAGTCCCCGGGGCCACCGCCTCATCTCTCACCTGCTGGGGATCTGAGTTCCCCATCCTGTCATGGCCCTGGGTAGAGCTCCTGGAAGAGATGCCTAGACTCAGCCCTTTATCATGGAGCCTTCCAGCCCTTGCCTTTCTGGTGGAGGGGAGCCCCGAGGGCCGCTGGACGAACTCCCCGGAATTCTGTCCTCTGCCTCCTGCCAAGGTCTCCACCCAAAGAGAACCTTCTTCACTCTTGACACTTCTTTTCAGACCAAAAGAAGGACCTATTTCACCCAGTTGGTGTGGGCGCCCTCTGAGAAGCCCTCCTGGATTGACCCAAGATGAGGCTACACTCTAGCAATTGGCTGGCTGCTCCAGGAGGCCCCTGAGCAGGATGGAAGTGGCCAGGCCCTGGCTCCAGCCTGGGCTGCCTATCCCCCCTGGAGCCACCGGGGAGACTTCTTTCCACCATGCTCCCGTGTCTGCAGCTGTCCACCTGGCCCATCCCGATCCCTCCTATGTCGTCTGAGCTGACAGTCCTCTGAGATGGAGGTCCCATCTCATGTCTAATAAAGACTCCTGAATGCTGAACCAGTCCTGGTGGTCGTGATATACCTGGGCAGGGCTGGGAGGGGAGGGCTCCCCGAGAGATCCTTGCTGTGGGGGCCACCGTTGCAGCAGAAGAGGGAAGCCTCGGGAAGACACAGATCTCACCTGTGGGGGTGGGGTGGGGACTAAAGACTTCCTTGGCTGCTTCCAGCTCTCCCAGCGGCCCCAAGGCTCCGGGCAATGCCACCCAGGCTCTGGCCAGTCCTGACTCAGAGCGATGGGCAGATGCTCCCAGCTGAGGAGCTACCACCGCAAGGACCAAGAGAGTGGGAGAGGCTGGGCTTGCTGCCCAGAGAGTCTGTGCCAGGGGTCCCTGGGTGGCCCTCTGTCCCTCCACAAAGGGGCCCTTCTTCACAAACGTCCTCCTGTGTTTGAACAAATCACAGAGAAAGAGCACCCACTCTGCTTCCTCTGCCCCTCCTCAGTAGACACAGAAGGGGAGGAATATACTTAGCAAAAGGGACTCGGGTTAGACAGCAGGTAGGACTTCCCAACAAGACCTTGGTGGGAACCTGAGGGCAGGGGACCCGCAGTAGAAAGGAGTTGGGACTGTGCTCTTGACCCCATTTCCCCCATGATGTGTCTATATCCAATGTGCTCCCCCAAAAGATGGGCCCCTCTCACTCTACAGAGCTCCTCCTATAAAGCGTTAGAGTCCAGACTATCAGCACCTTCTGAGATCTCTATCACCCTCTAGGAAGTTCTTCCTCCATCTAACCACAGCCCCTCCATGGAATTATAGTCTGAAACCCGGAATCTTTCTAAATAAAAAGGCCTAAGATAGGAAGCATGGTACACTTCCAACAGCACAAAAGGGAAAGTATGTCTCCTGCCCACCCCGTCCCCAGCCACCCACCTCCTCTCCAAAAGGCAACCACCAGTCCCCGTGTCCTCCCTGAGATACTCCATATGCATGTATGCACATATGTCTACAACCCCCCTTCCATCTCAACACTGACCACAGCATGTTCAGCTTCCTAGACCAGGGCTCCTAGCCTGAGCTCAAGATGAACCTCAGGGGACCCTGGCATCTGCGGAAATTGCATACAGAACCCTGGGTAGGCACCTGGACACTGTTTCCAGGAAGAAGGGACGCGTGAAAACCACCTGGCCTAGTCCCGCTCTTCATTGTACAGAGGACATGGACGCCAGAGAGGAGAAGGGCTATGGCCGGGACCCTCAGCGTGGTGGAGCCCCCGCCCCCGCCCCCGCCCACACGCACCAAGGAGCCCAGGGTCTCCTGCAAGGACAGGGTCTCAGACGGCTGACCAAGGCCCAGGACGCAGCCAAGAAGCAGCCGTTCCATTTGTACCGTGATGTGGCTTATTGAAGAGCTGAGACTGAGCCTGGGCTCCCCATGCCTGGCCAGCGCTCCCAAGGTTCCCAGCCCTCCTTTCAGGACCCTTCCTGCTGTCTGGCCTTGCAAGGACCCCCCGCAGCACCCCCACCCCCGGGACGGTCTCTGGGGAGGAGGGGTGAACGCAGACAGGGTCTGGGCTGCGGTCAGCATGAAGGAAGCTGCTGGGGGTCTGCCTACCCGCCGGCCTGAGCATCAGTCTTCACAGCCTCCTTCCCTTCTGGGTTTTGGGGGCCTGGGTGGGGGAGGCAGCCAGTGACTGGGGTCAGCCCTGTGCCTGCACCGGTGGCCCCCCAGCCTGGAAAGGAGGCTCCTGGTGCAGGCGCTGGGACAGGCTCTGCACAGGAAGGAAGGGCAGGGCACGGCACAGCGGGTGTGAGAGGGGCCATGGAGGGTGGGCTGCCGTTTGGAAGCAGAAAGACCCAGACCCAGACAGGGGCAGAGGGGTGGGGGCCCTCCCTCGCTGGGATGCCAGCACTGGGCTGGGAGGGGCCAGGCGGGACACTCCGGAATGTGCTCTCAGAGTCCCACTGAGCGTATGCAGATGAGGCCGTCTGTATGCAGATGAGACCGTCTGTATGCAGATGAGGAGAAAGGGCATTCTCTTCCCAGGGTTACCATAGAGCCCAGCCCACCCCCTCCCTCAGGGCCCCAGCTGCAGGGCAGCCTGGGAAGTGGCCCGGCTGGGGAGAGGCAACCTGCCACAGAAGGTTAGACTTCGGGAAGGACTTACCCAAGGAAAATGGGCCGTTCTGGGAAAGGAGCTGGAGAGGAAATGGGGAATGTAGAGGGGCGGCGGGGCAAGCCAGCCAAAAAAGATGGGGGCGGACCATGACAGAACACAGCCAGAGGGGAACAGGCAGGCCGGCAGAAAGCTGGGAGCGGGGCAGCGAGGAAGAGCTTGGACTGGGGGCTGGGCATCCACTTTGTGCCAGGCCCACTGGGTCCCCTCGGCTCCTGCCCGTTGCCCTGTGAGCCTTTCACAGACAGGGAGGACCCCCAGGCTGACGGAAACGTGCAGGACTCCCTGTTTGCAAATGCAGGGCCCTGGCCTATCCAGCTCCGCGGCAGCTTAGAACCTTCCCCCTCCTTCCAGGCAGGCCGACCCAGGACAGCTCCTCCTACCCTGAGGGAGGGTGAGAGGTGTTTCGGGGTCGGAGCTGTGCCTGGCGCAGGGGCCCTGGCTGGGAATTACTGGGAACTGGCAGCAGAGGGTGGGGCAGGCTGCTGGGAGCAGCAGAGAGGACAGATACCAGGAGGGGGACATCAGGGTGGGGAAGGATGCCAGGGTTAACGCAGTGGGGGAAACTGAGGCCAGGAGATTGGGAGGGTTGCCCTCCTCCCTCAGCAGATCCAAGTCCCAGCTGGGCCTGAACCCCAGGGCACCGGGCCCCCAGCCCCTTCCTGGGAGTGCAGAGGCCCAGAGTGGGGGTGTCTTTGAGAATAGCCTCTCCTCTTCCTCCGGTGGCCCCCGGCCCCCCACATCCAGTGGTGTAGCCAAGGCCATTGTGGGGAAGCCGCGGGGAAGAGAGGCCCCTTGTTGGCCTGTTCATCTTGCCGGAGGCTCCACCAATGCCAGCCCCCGGCACCGGCTGGGCTCTCCTTCCTGGGGGTGCCAGTCGGCCCCCACCCGCCGCCGCTGCCCACTCCCCAGCTCCGTCGTTTCCTGGAGCCTCAGGGCTTTGGCCCCAGTCCCGGCTGGAGGATGGCGGGGAGCCCCAGGCCCAGCACCTCCCGCACCTCCCCTTTCACATACTGGCACCAGAGCCGTGGGAACGCTGGGCGGCAGCTGGGCACTGGTGCCCAGCTCTGCCCACCCCCAGCCCAGCCGACCTCAGAGAGGGGAGAGAGGCAGGCTGCCCCAAAAAAGCCCCTTCAGGATGGGGCCCTAGAAATCCTTAGCACTAATTATGAATCTGGGGACAAACAAGGCATTTGCAAGTCAATTAGTGACAGAACTTTCCCAGGAAAGAGCCTCATCCAGGCTCAGCTTCAGACTGGGCCCCATGCTGGGTCATCTTGTCCCTCCTCCTATCTCTGCCCTGCTCAGAGCTCAGGCACAGAGGCCGGCTCCGTGTTCTGCCAGCCCCTCTGCAGCCGAGGGTGCCAGAACCCGGAGTGGGCAGGAGGCTGGGGGCAAGGCCGTGCTCTGCGGAGGGCAGCCGGGGGTCCCTCCAGCTCTGCCCCCGGGAGGGACGCAGGTTCCACCTGCAGCACGAGCCTGAGGCTCCCGCGCGGGATTGCAGGGGAGCCGGCTGGCCTGGCGGCAGGCAGGGCTGAGTGGACAGGAAAGAAGACGTCGTTGTGAAGGGGGGGGCGGGCAGGAGGCAGCCCAAGGGGGTTCAGCTACACCTAGGGGAACTTCAGGTGGGCCGGCCGCCATCTGGGGCCACTTCTCACCGGCGGGGAGGCAGGGCGGGATGTTGCTCCTCCCAGGCCTGGGAAAGGCGCTCTCTGCCTAGAGGACCCCTTAATTGGGGGAACTGGAGGGGGGAAGGGGCTGTTGGGGCAAAAGCCCTAGAGCCAGCCTCGCTAGCCATCTGAGGGAGATTAAGGGATTACAATTAAAAGGCGTTTGCAGACCGAGCAGGTGGGTTGGGGCTGGTGCTAACGATCTAATTGCCGCCTTGCACCAGCGCTTTAGCGGGGCTCTAATGAGCGGGGGTGGGTTCTTCGAGGGGCGGGCGGGAAGAGGCGGAGTGCAGGGGCCAGGAGGGGCGGGGCCTCACCCTGAACACCCCAGCCCCAGGGTTACACCACAGAGACCGCCTGCTGCCCTCCCCGAGGACCCAAGATGAGGTAGCATCACAGGGCTTTGGGGGCGCGAGAAGGGTTTTGGGGCCAAGAATGAGCAAAGGGGGTGCTTAGGTCCCGACAGAAAGGAGCCCTTAAGATAGGGGATGGTTAGGGTGGACTCTGTGTCAAGCATTGTACTAAGTACTTTATAAACATGTATAATCCTCGCAACCACAGTAAAGCCATGTCCCCCTCAGGATGAGACTCCGGAGCTGGGGGTCCCACCGACCAGGGGCCGCTCCCTTCAGACCCATCCTTTCCAGGAAGGGACAGAGGGACAAAGCCTCTCCAGACTCTGAGAGACCCCAGGCTGAGGGTCCAAGCATGCAGGGTGCAGCCCCCGAATCCCTGCTGTGGGGGCCCAGCCTCCTCCCCTGACTCTCGTGCAAAAAGAAACCTGGGCACGGAAGGTGCCACAGAGCTGAGCCCTCGCACATGCTGCTCCGCTTCTGGAGGGCCAGCCCTTCTGCTCCTTTTTTTATTTTTTTAAAGACTTTATTTATTTGAGAGAGTGTGAGAGAGAGAGCGAGCACAAGGAGGGGAGAGGGGCAGAGGGAGAGGGAGAAGCGTGCTCCCCACTGAGCAGGGAGCCCCATGCGGGGCTCGATCCCAGGACCCTGGGATCACGACCTGAGCCGAAGGCAGATGCCCAACCGACTGAGCCCCCCAGGCGCCCCCTCCACTCCTTTTCTGCCCTTCTGAGAGGTCTTCCTCTCCCCTCCATCCCCAGGCTCCCCTCAGTTAAGGGTTATCTCTGGCTGAGAGGGTGTTACACACATTCAGGAAACACAGGGATGGTGTTTACTTCTAGAAACCGAAGGGCCTGACCCGGAGTAGCTCTGGGAGGATCCTGAGCAAGGGAGGTGGTTGTTTCTGGGACAGGACCTGGGGTGGAACCTGAGGCACGAGGGAAACTCTGTGCTATATAGTTTACCCTTTTGTGCCTCCAAAGTGTAGTGAAGGAATTATTCAGAAACAATTAAACTTAAAATACTAATTATTGCATCTTTTTTAAAGGCTGGGGAAGGATAGCGTCTCACCCCAAAGGCCAGAGCATAAGCAAAGCCCGAGACGCCTCATTTGGGAGGCAAGAGTGGGATTTCAGTTCCTTCTGTGTGCCTCTCCCTTCCTCCGGCCTCCGCCTGCTTCCCCCCGGGGTGCCTGGGCCTGCTCAGTGTGCCCTGTGCTCTGCCTGGGTCCCCCCACGGCCTTTCAGGACTGGCCCCCGGAGCGGCAGCACCCCCTCCCTAGCCAGTTGGTGTTGACGGCAGAGCCTGGACTCTCACTAGCTCCAGGTACCTGGGCTCCCTGGGCCGGCACCGGCCCTGTGAGGGGACAGTGGTGGCCTGGTGGCTCCCGGCCCTGCCCCCCACCCCTGTCGCTGCTGCCTGGCCGGCGTGGGCCCTGCCAGCCTGCCGTGGGCCCACTTGCCCTCCCCGCACGTCTGTGTTCCTTCCGGGGCCTGGGCGCATCCCTGCCCTTCCTCTCCTGGGGCGGCTGCACTGAGGGGAAAGGGGGTCTGGCCCCGGAGCCTTCGCACTCTCGTCTGGAAAATGGGGCTGCAGATGGTAGCGCTCCGCCAGGGCTGGGTTGGGGGTTAACTGCGGTAGTGGATGTGGAGTGCCTGGCACCGCGCGGCCCGAGCGGGGGGCTCCGCGACGGCTGTCATTGCCGTTATTAAATGGGAGGGACCCTGCGCACTGCATGAGCCGGTGGAGGGGACCCCTCATTACTGCTCCGGCTGGGAATAATGAGGCTGTGGTAATAGCCCCTCACACTCCCAGGCCCACTGACAAAAGGCCCCACAAAGTGGGAAGTGAATGTGCATAATGGGACCCTTGGGGGCTTCACCCAGGCTGGGGGGCGCCAGGAAGGACCCTCTGGCTCTGGCCCCAGGTGCTTGAGGACCCCGCAGCGGCAGGCCGCCCTTTCTCGGCCTCGGCAGGGCGAAGAGCCTGCAGATGCAAACCTGGGTCGTGATGGGGGGGCCCTGGCTGGCGCACCCAGCCCCCAGCACCTCGGGCCTCCTGAGGCCAGTGCGGGAGACTGACAAGAACCCAAACGAATAGGTGAGATGCGTCCTGCATCCACTGGTCATAAAGGATCTGGAGAAAAATAGAGCAGGAAAAGGGGAGCGACAAGAAGGGCCAGGGTCAGGAGGTAAATCGCAAGTTGAAATAAGGTGCTTAGGGAAGGCCAGGCCAGATTTTGTTCAACTTTGTCTTGTGAAAAATTGTCCATAAACACGAAACTGTGCAGGCCAGTGTGGGGAGCCCAAGGCTCCCCTCGGCACCTACGCCCCACACCCCCCCCAGCTCCCAGGTTAGGCTCAGACCCGAGGTTTTGAAGGACACCACACGCCTCTCCCTTCACAGACGGTGTGGTTTGAGCTGAAGCATCAGGGCAGTGGGAGGCAGCCACGGGGCCACTGGGGAGGCGGGTGTTCCAGGCAGAGGGACAGCAAGCCTGGAGCCGTGAGCCTGGGATGTGGAAGAGCAGCTCGAATTCCAGGGGCTGTGTAGCATTTCACGAGTCTCCTAACTGCTCAGAACCTCAGTTTTGCCGGCTGTGAAAGGGGGCTGGTTCCTGATCCCACAGGGAGTCTGGAGGAGAGGGTGGAGTGTGTTTCCCTGAGAGGGTTTACCAAAAGTGCGGCCTCGCGGCAGGGCCAGGGCCAGCTCTCAGGCATGTCTGACCCCAGAGAAACTCAGTGACTCGGTGGAGGTGAGACTAGACCCCCCCACCCCCAGGCACCCAAGACAAGGCTACCCCCGGCTAGCAGGCCGCAATGATGGGGAAGAGGCTGAGCCCCAAGCTCGGTCACGCTCGTGGTCCGCCCCTCACCCCCACCCCCATGGATGGGCCACAGGATCCCAGGCTGCTGGAGACAAGGGGAGCCCGGAGCTTGAATGGCCACTGTTCTCTGAAGAGGCTTGGTCCCCTTTAAAGACCCTTATCACCACCTCCACCTCCCTCCCAGGGTGATTATCACCCAGAGGGGCCTTTCCTAGGGGACATAAAGAGACCCTCAACTCCCATCCTTTAGGCAGGATAATGGGCCATTCACACTGAGGGGACCCCAGCCCCACACCTGGCCCTCTCAGGCGGCCCGACTCCACCGCCCCATTGTCCCAGCGGCAGGGGGGCCCCAGACCCCAGCTGGAGCCCTCCTGGCCCTTCCCCCACCTTTCCAGCCGCCTGGACTGGGGCTTGATTTGGGGGAGGTGGGCCCGCCATTCATCCCACCCCCTCGCTCAGAATTTCACTCCTCTCGAAAGCCCTTACAGAGCGATGGGAAAATGGGAGGGAATAATTAGGAAAATCATTAGCGTCTCAAGGCCCATCTGAGAGGGATTAAGGGATTAAAAGCCTTGCAGCCAATCTCTCCTACTTTAAGGTTGTTGTAGGGGTTTTGTTTTCAGGACTTTTTCCCCCTCTTTTCTTCTGAGTTGGGGCAGACTAAAGTCTTGGTGGATCCTTCCTTCAAAAGCTATAGGAAAAAGTCAAGACATTGAAGTCCGAGTGGAGAAGAATGGGGGAGGAAGCAGGTGTGTGGGGGAGGGTCTCTTCCCAAGCTCTCCTGGGCTGCCTTGGGCCACTTCTTAGGGCATGAGTGCACGGGGAGGGGTTGCTGAGGCTGGGCTGGGCCAGAGGGGCACCCAGCCCTGCCTGCCAGGCCACCTTCCACCTGCCCCCAGTGCTGGCTGAGGGCTCGGCAGGCTCTCCTGCCCCTGACTGGGTCCGGGATGTCCCTCTACAGAGCACCAGGCAGGCGCTGTCCTCGAGCCGCCCACAGTCCATTTGGGGTGAACCTGTAAACAGCTCGTTACAACACCCTGTGAGGGGGGTCTACAGAGGAGGCAGACCCCAGGCAGTCTGGAGGGGTTAGGAACCCTCCCCTGGAAGAGATGGCCAGCTTTTAAGTATGGGCGTTCCCGAAGGCCTGGCACTCAAGCACATCATCCCCTTTCACGGGGTTTCACTGTCTCCCCGACATGGTCCCCTAGCCACAGGGGGAGAAAGTCAAATACTGTGCCTCCTGGTTTAAGGCAAACGGGGACACCGAGGGCTGTGGGTTGCTGGGCGCAGAGGCGCCCGTGTGCCCGTTAAGTGTTAGAGTCTTCGTGCCTCCATCCCAAGCCACCCCCGAATGTTCTGGGGAAGAAAGGTGCTGACGTCACGTGACTCACACCGTTCCTCTCTCTCTCACACACACAGTGGCCGCCCTGGTTCCAGTCCTGGGGCTCCCTGGAGTGAAGGTTGCCCCTCCATTCCTCTGGAAGGCCCAGCTAACCCCCTCCAAGCCTCTGTGGCCACCAGCACCTGCTCGAGGGGCCCGAGACGAGGTCATGGGCGGTGAAATGGAGCAGCCCAAGATGGAGGCAGCCGGCGTCCAGCCGCGGTGCAGGAGATGGACGCTGGCGGCATCAATAACCGCGTTTATTAATGGTCTTAATTAGCAACTGCCAACCAGAAGCCCAGTGCTAATTCCACCAATAATCGAGGCTTGCGGGGCGTGGACGGAAGGGCGGTGCAGGCCGGATGGCTGGCAGGCACCGTGATAGGCGCTGGGTCCCGCTCGGCAGAAGCCCGCCAGAGCGGCTGCCGAGCCGGGGAGAATGGGGACCCTGCCCCCCGCCAGCTCCCACTCCAGGGTTCCTTGACCCCCCGTGGGGCAGCCTCCTCAGATGGTGTTGGGACAAAATGAAGCGTGAGGAATTGCAGGGAGGGGGGAGACCTCTGTGCCTTCAGAGCCAGAACCAGACGACAGCCCGTGGGATGAAGGCGAGTCTATAAAAGCCCGAGTGAAATGAGCTAGAAGGGGATTGGGAACAAGCCCCACAGTGTCCTGGAGCCACATTCCTCGCTCTGGGGAGACGGAGGAGGTGGATGGTGTGAGCAGGGAAGGAGGGGACGCTGGGGGTGGGCAGACCCTCCAGCTGACGGCTCTCCTGCCAAGAAGAGCAGGGTGGGAAAAGCGAGTTTAAGAACCCGGGCGATGCCCAGGCACAACAAAGCCGCTTCCTCTCTCAGCCTCCGAGCCAAGCGGGGCCTGCTCAGGGCCCCAGAGACCAGCCGAGCAGGCCTGGGGAGCCCCGGAAGTCTGAGCTGAGGGGAAGGGGCCCCTTTGGGGCGGGGAGCTCTGCCCAAAGCAAGGGCGCCATCCACAAATACCCTCATGGGAGGGAAGGTGTGCTCTGGGGTTCGGGTCGGTGGGGGCTCCGGCCACGTGTGGAGATGTGTGAGGACATGGGTTTGCCTTCTTCCCGAGGTGGCGAGAGGAGTTTCTATGAGGCTGGGCAGCCCAGGTCAGAATGCTCTGGAGGGATTCTGGGTCGGACCAGAGACCCGGACAAAAGAGCAGCTGGGTAAGGAGCTGCAGGAGGGCCCACTTCCAAAGGTGGGGGCCTGGGGGCGGGCAGAAGTCTGGCTGCTTCCCTGGCCCCGTGAAAGCCCTCAGCTCCCAGCCTTGGTCCACTGACCCTGACTCTCCTCTTATCTAATAGCATCCCAAATGCCAGCCGAGGAGGCCACGGTGCCCCCTACACCCCCAGGATGAGGTTATTGTGCACATTGCACCTGCATCCCCAGGGAGGCCAGGGGCACAGAAGGGAAGAGCTGCATTGGAGACGGAAGGCTGGGCCAGCCCAGAGAGGAACAGGCCTAGGAGGGGGCGGTAGGACCCTCCGCCAGTGTCTTCTCCCTCCTCCCCCATCCAGCCCTCTCCTGCCTTCCTGGGACCAGAGGAGGCCTGGGTTTCCTGGGACAGCTCTCTTTTTGGTGTTGGCCTGACCGATTCTGCCCTAAGAGCCTGAGGAGACCCAGACGAATCACTGTTTCAAGGGCCCAGCACCAGCTCTAAAAGAGCTTCTCACTCGAGTGGCATTCGCTCTCAATCATGAACCTGTGTTGAGGTTCAGGAAAGATGGACTCGGGCCCTGCACCTCGTCCGGCCTCAAGCCCGCGTACCGGAGCTCAGCAGCACGTCCCAAGAGCAGGGCTCCAGGCTCCTCACTGGGCCGGACTTTGCTCCCAGAGCTCCCTCGCCCACCGTCTGAGTACTTTTTTAAGTAAACTCTATACCCCACGTGGGGTTCAAACTCAGGACCCCATGATCAAGAGTCTGAGGCAGCCAGGCGCCCCCACTGTCCGAGCATTTCAATCCAGGGTTTGACCAGTTCCGTGTGTTAGTGGGACGCAGGCCCCTGGGCTGGGGGTAGAGGGGTGCACCTCTTTCACTTGTGGGAGACAGCTGCGTCTCCGTCATCGGACAAGTTTCTTTCAGTCCTGCCATGGTGCGCCTTTCTCCCAGGCCAGACAGGGCCCCTAACTGTGGCGACAGCAGAGGGAGGCCTGCACTAGGCCTGGGGCTCAGGGGTCAGAGAGGACCCCTGGGGGTGTCCCTGTCCAGTAACCTGCTTTGGGGAAACCATGAGCATTTCCCTCGGGGCTCTGGACAGGAATCAGCTCCAGAAACACCGGTATAAGTCCACTGGGTCACTGTGACGTGAGAAAATGGATGGAGATAGGGGAGAGCGGCTCGGTGGGCAGGTCGGGAGAGTGGGAAGAACACCAGCCATGGGGCCAGGCGTGCCCCCCAAGGGAAGGCGCCCCTGCAGGCCAAGCTAGTGAGCAGGGGAGGGAAGCTGGGGCCCCGCCTCGGTCTGACCCCCGAGTCAAGCCTCTCTGGGGCAAGGGTAGATATGGAGGGGACAGGTTCGGGGCACCCCTGCCTTGGGCCGGGGCTGGCGATCAGACGTTGGAGACAATGGTGCTCTGTCCCAGGGCGCTGGGGACGGCGGCTCCACGTGCAGTGGCTGCGGCCCCTTTCAGGCGGCGGAAGCCGGCGGCCGAGGGGAATTCTCACGGCCACTAGCATTTGCATAGCCGCTCGCCCGCCGGAGACATTGGCCCGCATTGTTCCCGCTGGCGCTGGCGGCGGAGAGCACGGGCCGGGGCGCGCGGGGCGGGCGGCGGGGCCAGACAAAGGGGCCGGGGCGCAGAGCCGGGAGGCGGCGGGTAGGGGTCCTGGCGGTGGGAGAGAAATATCGGGGTGAGGCGGGGCGCCTGCCGAGTCCGTCTGCCCCGGTGCAGCCACCGACCCCCACTCTGGACACCCAGGCCGTGTCTAATTCCTCCCCGAGCCGGAGCCGCGCGCCGTGATGTGAATCCCAACGGCGCAGCTCAGGCCTTTCCCAGGCGGTGCGGTTCAGGCCAGGTCCTCCAGAGGTCGGAGGCCCGGAGGCACCCGGGAACCTAGCAGATACCCCCGGGAACCTAGCAGATACCCCCTTGCCGCTGACACAGAACAGTGGCCACTTCCAGAAACCTTTCCCTCAGCTCCCTGCGGGCTTCCACGCTGACCTCAGTGCCACCAGTCTCCCCCATCGGTGGGGCCCTGGAGGAGAGCGAGGGCCCAGTGTCCTCGTCCATCATTGTCCCCAGAGCTCAGGCGCTGGGGCTGGACAGAGTTCATGAGTGGACAAGCATCTGATTGTCCTGCATTGAGAGTAATAATTGTGGTGATCAGAGGGGCTGTTCCTGAGGGGCAGAGGCCTCATTGTCCTGAAGGGGTGAGGAAAGAGCCCCCTTGGCCCCTGTCCCTGCCATCTCCTTGACCTGCTCATTGTCACCCTGTTGACCCAGCCTGAATGGTTGGGCCACCGTGCCGAGGACCAGAGGTGCTGAGCAGGGCTGTAGGGAAGACGGAGGAGGAGCTCCAGAGACACCTGTATTTCCTGCCCTCTGTGATGGTACCATCATCCCTGTTCCCCATCACTCCCATCTCCCATCCCCCTCCTGCCCCCATCCCCAAACCACAGGTGATGGCTGGCTTCATGGCAGTCTGTAGGGTGCCCAGCAGCTTGCTGGCACTCAGGACCCAGTACCGGAGGGAGAGGAGGAGAAGCAATGACAAACCAGGCCTCTGGCTCGGGAAAGCTCAGCCCCGGACTGAGTCCCCTGAGCCAAGCTCAGCACTGTCTCCAGACCATGGGCGGCTCTGTGGGGGTGACAGAGCTCGGAACCCTCTGTCCCAGGGTGCTGTTGTGGGGCGGTCCCCGCCCTGCCCCTCCTTTCTCAGGGACCTCTGGGGGGGCCGCCCCATAGTTTCTCCCTTGGAAGCTGGCTGGCTAGCTGCCTTCCTCCAGAGAGGGCTCAGTTGTCCCTTCCTCCAGGAAGCCCTCCTCCACCGAGCGGGGGCAGTGGCTGGGATAGAGCAGGCCATGTTTTCAAGCCTGGAGATGTGGCAGCAGCGTGCAGAAATTCTGCCCAGACTGAACCAGGGCACGAGGGGCTCGTCCTTTTGCTGAGCCTCCCTTTCCTGACAGGTTTTCAGGGCCCTTTGGGGGCTGGGGGGGGGGGGGGGGGGGGGGGGGGGCCTCCATTTTAGCTGCTGAGGTCCCAGGGGGCAGAGGGTGGTATGTGGCCTTGGCTCTCCCCCAAGCCCCCTCCCTCCCCGCAGGGGCTGACAGGACAGGAGACCCTACTGCCATCTGGGCAGTCACCCTTCTGCCCCAGCTCAGGGGCCTCCCCACGACACACCCACCCCGGCCAGCCATGGGGGGCTCTGAGGAGGAAGGAGGAAGCTGATGGGCCTCGTGGGCAGGGATGGGTCCCCTGCAGCGCCTGTCCCTCGGGGTGCTCCCTGTTTCTCCCCTTCCCCTCAGCTCTGTGCTTGGCCTCCTTCCCCAGCCAAACTCAGTCCCCCAAGCTTCCTCACTGGGGGTGCCCTCTGCCCTTGATCCAGGGCCAGGCCCCAGGAACCTCAACCCCTCGGGTCCCTAGGTCTGAATGGCTGTTGGTCTTGAGGGAGAGGTCTGTGGTGGGCCCAGCTCCCGCCAGAAGCCTGGAGGGATGCAGGTCAGGCTGGGGGGTTGCTTCTGTGCTGCACAAGATCTGAAGCCCTAGAACCCGCCTGCCATCGGGGGGGGGGGGGGCTGGGAACTCAACCAGGCCCAGGGCACGAATGCTGAGCCGCAGAGTAGAAGCAGGGGAAGGACAGCGGACTGGGGAGAGGGCGGAGGGTCGGGGCCAAGAGCCCTGCGCCGGGGCTGGAGTGCGCTCTGGTGGCCAGAAGATGTCAGGCGGCCGGGGCTGCCTTCCCTCCGGCAGCCAGGCTCCTGGTGCTTCCCACTGCCCTTGCCTCACACTCACAGGGGCAGAAGGCATGCCTGGAGGCCGGCTACTTCCAGGGACTCAGTGGCAAACAACCCCTGTTCCCCTTCTCAGCCCCTGCAGGCTCCCGCCCAAGTCAGGAGTGGGAGCGGCTGCCATTCTGGGGCAGGAGGACCTCGCCAGCCATGCGGCTGTCCCAGGACAGACTTTCTGAGAGAGAATGAGCTCCCTGTCCCTGGAGGCAAGCAAGCCCAGACTGGGCACCCACCTGGTGGAACTTGGCATTCTCGAGGGAGCACCATGTGCCCAGTGAGGCGGGAGCTTGTTGGCACCGAGGTCCCCCCCGCCCCCGAGCCCACCCGGGTTTCCAACGTTGTGCGTTAGAGCCAGAGAGGAACTCCCCACATTCCCAGTGCACAAAAAGGAGTCGGAGTCCTTGGTGCGGGTGGTATTTATCACCCCGACTGCAGGGCCTGGCGCACACTTCGCTGTAACTGCCACGTCAGATGCCCCGCTAAACAGGCCCCGAGGGGTGGTGGTGTGTGGGGGGGGGCGCTGTGAGTTCTCCCCCGACCTCTGCCAGGTGCGGCCCCCCATCTCCCCACCTTCCACTGCCCCTGCCCCCAGAGCCGCAGACACTCAGCCTTTTTTGCAGCAGGAGGGACAGCAGCTAGAAAGGAACTTCCCTATGGTAGCGGGCACCATCTTCTAAAAGGAGAGCGTCCTCTCTCGAGGGCTGGAAGCAAGTTAGGCCCGGGTGTCTGGCTCCTCCGCCCTCAGGGGGCCCTGGGCTTCATCCTCGTGCTCCCCAGGCACCTGGAGGGCAGGGGTGGGGAGCAGGTGAAGGGGCAGCTCCCGGGGGGGCTGAAGACCACAGCTGGGGGGAGGGGGCCCCCCAGAGGAGACTGAGCGAGCCGGAAGGAAAGAGGCAGGTGGGATCCTAGGAGGGGAGGCCGGGAGGGAGGGCTCGGGTCTGAGGGGCTGCAGGCATGCTCACCTCCCAGTAAACCTGGTCCTCATAGCACTGGGGGTCCGGAGGGGAGCCCAGGAAGGGCAGCCTCAGCAGGAGCCCTTGTGGGGGGAGGGAAGGGGGTGAGGGGCTGGGAGGCATGCGGTCTCCACAGGACACCTGCCACAGATAAATCACAGCTGGATTTGGGGAGCACCTACTGTGCACGGGCCCTGTGCCAAGGGCTCAGCAAGGCCCTTCCTGAGCACCCACCGCAGCCCCGCAAGCTGGACCTGACCCCCAGGTCACCGTGAAGGAAGCGAGGCCGGAGAGGCCGGAGAAGTCCAGCGCCTCGCCGGTTCCTACAGACGGTCATGGGCCCACTTGTGATGCTGCCGCCAACACAGTTCCTGAGCTTTGTGTGGCCTCCTCCCCAGGAGGGGGACAGGCAGTGTTGACTGAGTAAATAAGGAATGACATGAGGGAACGAATCCAATCTTGTTGGGGAATGAGAATCTGGGGGGGAGAGCAGGGAGGGGTGGGGACACTGAATCACAGGTTTTATTTTGAAGGCCACGAGGAGCGAGGCCAGACACCGGGAAGGACTGTCTGACCGGCATCACTGGGCAGTCTGCGTGGGTGGACGGATCTGTGTTCCCACCCCCGACCCCCACCCCGACACCTACCTGGAACCAGAGCTCAGCCGCCCCTTCAGAGCCTCAGCCTGAGGTCGGGCTGCCCTCTGGTGGGTGGAGTGGGCAGTACAGGGAAGCCAAGATCCCCAGAGGGACCCAGCTCGGCCCCTAGCGTGCCCCCCACCTCCTCTGGGCACCAGAGGGAACAGGTGCCCACTTCCGGACGAGGTTACCCCTGACTCTACCACCCCAGCCCACACTTGGCACAAGGCAGGTGCTCAATGATTATGTGAGCAAATGAACGTCAGGGAGGTGGGATCCGGTGGCCCTTCCCTCCCCCCCACACCCCCCCCCCTGTCTTCTGCGCCCCCCCGAGCTCCTGCCAGCCCCCCACCGCCAGCCAAGGTCACTCACCTCCGAGGCCCCCCCCCACAGAAGCAAACGTCAGTGTGACAAACAGCCCGAAGAGTTGGTGCATGGCCTGGGACGTGGTGGTGCGCTGGCCCGCGGCGACGAGCGGAAACACGCTGTCTAGGCTGCAGGGAGAGGGGGTGCTGGGGACCCGGGGCTGGAGAACCGGGTCAGCACACCAGCGCACTGCGCTCCTCGTGCAGCAGCCAAAGGACTCACGGGAGCCCAGAACACCCTTTCACCCTCATGGGCCCGCAGACACCCAGACACTTTTCAAGACTCAGCCTGAGGATCACTTTTGCCTGCCATCTCCTCTGACCCCCGATGTGCAAACTGATCCTAAGGGTCATTATCTCTTCCTGTCCTTATTCATGATGAACGAATGAAAATAGACACTGCTTTTTGTGTTGGTCCACAAAAGGAGGAAGAGAGTGAGTGAGGTCACCCCGGGGGGATAATGACCTCGGGGAGGGTCAGGGATGGGGAGGACTCACCCTTCTCCATAAGCTTCATGGGTGGCCAGCCCAGCCACGAGGACCCCCAGGAGGGCTCCCAGGACCCCAGGCATCCCATGGAGGTTGTGGACACCACATGTGTCTTGGACTTTGAATTTCGCCTCAAGGATGGGCTGGAGGACAGGACACGGTCATGAGTGCCCCTCCCGCCTTCCCCCCCAGCTGGTGGAGAGGTGGGAGGAGAGGCGCTGAGGACCCCCTGCTCTGCCCAGGGCCTGGGAGGTGTCTATACCGTGAAGAACTTGTACCCCAGCGTGGAGACTGTCCCAGCCAGGAAGCCAGCTGCCAGGGCCCCAAAAGGCGTCAGCATCATCTCCCCTGCTGTCCCCACCACAACCCCTCCGGCCAGTGCAGCGTTCTGGATGTGGACCTGGGGGAGCACAGGGGAGGGGGGCATGGGAGGCCCTTCCAGATCGCACACCCAGTCTGGCCCCACGCCGTCCACCACAGCGGCATCTGCTTCTGGAAGTCCCTCCGCTATTTGATCTCTAACTCTCCTGCTGTCCCGTGATCTCCTCCTGGGAGGACCCCGCACATCTGGGCCCCGGGCCTGTGCCCTGTCCTGTTCCCCTGGAAAATGGGCCTCCTGGGTCTCAGATCGCTCCTCCCTCGACCCATCCCTTGGCCTTTCCTTGGCCTCCACCCCTACCATGTCCAGCCGTCCGTGCTCCCCAACCAGGGCCGACAAGGCAAAAGTGCCAAGGGTGCTTGCCGTCAGGGAGTAGTATGTGTTGAGGGCTGTTCGGTGTTGCCCGTCCCCCAGCGTGGTGGGCGCAGAGTTGAAGCTGGGCCAGAAGATCCACAGGAAGATGGTGCCTAAATGAGGGGCAGGCCAGCAGAGTGAGAGGCAGCAGGTTGGCCCTGAGCATGCTCGGTGTCCTCACTCGTGACGTGGGGCTAACATCCCCCAGAGCCGGGGCCACAGAGGTGCCGTGTAGGAAGTGTTCAGCCCATGGCCTAGCAGCCACGAAGTCCTCAATCAGGGGTACTGAGACAAGAGCCACTCCCCCGAGGACCACAGACGGCTGACATTTTCTTGTTAAGCATCAGAACGGGAAAGAAAAACAGGCCAAGGGCGCGACATGTCAGGCACCAAACTGGGAACTTGACATTCATATCAGGGAAATAACGTGCTTTAAAGCCTCACCCACCTCCTGGGGAGGTGGGCCCTGCAAGGTGCAGGAGGGGGCCTCTGTCTGTGGGGCACCAGATAGACAGGCCTGTGCATGCCGGGGGAAGAACCTGAGGTCCATATGTCCTGCCTACCCGTGTGGGGTTCCCAGGCCGGTCCCGGAGGGCGGGGCGGAGCCAAGGGACAAGGTGAGGGGAAGGCTGGGGACCCCATAGGGTAGGGAGGCTTGAGAGACTGCCCCTCTGTCCTGAGTGGTCTCGGGTGTGCAAGGTCACTTCTCCCTGCAGCCCCAGGGTCTGCGGTGGAATCCAGCACACTCACACATGTGTCCTCTGAGGGGCGAGCAGGAGGAGCGAGGAAGAGGCAGGGCTTCCTGCCTGGAAGGAGGGGACAGAGGAGAGCTGGGGTGTAAGCCTCCTGGGGAAGCACGCCTTCTTTGGGGAGCCCCCAGACTTCTAGCCAAAACATCCACCTCATTTCACCAAAAACCTGGAGGTGAGCAAGAAATACAAAACCAGCCTCTCTTTTTAGTGTGGGAATGGGCACTTTGGTCATTATTCAGGACCACCTATGAAAAAATAAAATCTAAATATCCTTTCCTGCCTCGTTTGTGAAGGCAGAGAGGGGGGCAGAGGCCCAGGTAGGGGCACATGCTTGGAGGAGAGAGTTGGTGGGGGTGGTCAGACCCAACTGCTCCCAGGAGTGACCTGTGGGGGGCCTCTGGGAAATCGCCTGGGGGGCAGCGAGAGGGGCAGAGTCCTGGAGGTAGGAGATGGGGAGAATGGCAGGGGCTGCTGAGTCTGGCTTCTGACTTGGGGTGGGGGCTGAAGGGTTTTAAGCAAGGATTGGTGCAGTCAGACTTGGTTCAGAAAGGCCCCCCCAGGAACGGGTGTGGGGCATGTGCATACTCCAGGGCTGAGTTCCAAGAACCTGTCAAAAAAACTGCTGGCAATGATGAGCACAGATGTGGGGCTCTTGGGACCCCAAGGACTACAGGCGGCACCCCGAGATCTCGCCTGGAGGGGGTCCTCTCTGCCCCCCACCCCCACCCCACCCAGGCAGGCCTCACCAATCATGGCAAAGAGGTCGGAATGGTAGACGGAGCCCTGGAGATGCTTGCTTTTCTCCAGCTGGGGCCGGTAGAGGACCCGCGAGAGGACCAGCCCGAAGTAGGCCCCGAACGTGTGGATAGTCATGGAACCTCCTGCGTCCTTCACCTGGGGAGACGGAGCGGAGGTGGAGGAGCAGCCCTCCGCCACCCCCTGGCCCCATGCTCTCCCTGCTCGGGGCCTGGCCCCGCCCCTCCACCCTCACCCCAGCCCCACCCAACTCACCCCCAGGAGACTGAGGAGCACAAACTCGTTGATGCCAAACAGCACGGTCTCCAGCAGGGCCATGAGCAGCAGCTGAGCTGGCCCAGTCTTGCCCAGGACGGCACCAAAGGAGATGAGCACAGCCCCAGCACAGAAGTCTGCGTTGATCATGCTGGGGAGGTGGGATGGAAGGGTAAGAGGGGCGGGCGAGGGTGACTCTGCGGGGCTGGGTCAGGGCAGGAGGCAGGGAGCCTAGGCGTCCAGGCTCTTCCCTGGTAGGCGGGGAGGGCTCCCATTGCCTTGCTCGGGGATGAGGAAAGCATTTTCGGGGAGGTTCTGTGACATAGAGAGCGAAGCCCACAAGGGGCGGAAGAAGCAGCTCCTGAACCACCAGCGCCTCCGAACCCCATCCTTCTCCAGGAAGCTCCATCCGCCCAACAGCTCTTGGGTAAGAAGGGGCTTAAAGAAACGGGTAGGTGCAGCTGAGTGTGTGGGTGGCCGCGGGAACGGGCAGCGCCTGGGACACATGCCCTGCGGGTCAGGGAGCCGCGGGACGGGGCTGGGGCTGGCTCCCCCCGCCGGGCAGGGGCCTCCCAGCCAGCCCAGGGCCGGGGAGGAGCCGGGGAGGCCACCGCCGCCCACCTCTCCACGCCAACGTGGATGTGGCCCCGGTGCATGGAGTGCAAGAAGCCCTGGACGAGCGTGGACCACTGCAGGGCAAAGGCGGCCAGGAGGAAGGTGAAGCCCAGGCTGCTGAAGCCGTATCGCTGCAGGAAGGCCATGAGGAAGCCGAAGCCCACGAAGACCATGACATGCACGTCCTGGAAACCTGCAGGGGACATTCGGGGCTGCTCCGGCCTCCACCCATCCCATCAGCCACCCTGCCGAGGGGGGCGGGCAACTCTCACCAGCCAGGGCCGCCGGGAGGCTGGAGCAGAGCCTCTGAAACTCCCCAGCTGTGGCGGGGCCTCCCCGCCTGGGTCACCCATGCAGAGCCGGCCGGCTGGGAGCAGCGGGACCCAGACCCTCCCTGCTGTCCCCGTGTTGGAGCCAAGCCTTCTGCTCTCTTCTCTGGCCTGTGCTTGGGTCTCTTACACCTGCCCAGCGGGAAGTCCTGCCCGAGCTCTCTCCTGCCACGGTCCCTGCCCCTCCAAGCTCCAAATCGTCTCCCCCTTCGGGCTTGGTCCAATTTTCCCTTTCTGCTGGAAAGTCCTCCTCCATGTCTAACATCCATCAGACTTCAGAATCTGTGCCTCTCCATTTTGAGGATTTTATTTTATTTTTTATTTTTTATTTTATTTTATTATTTTTTAAAGATTTTATTTGTTTATTTGAGACAGAGAGAATGAGAGACAGAGAGCATGAGAGGGAGGAGGGTCAGAGGGAGAAGCAGACTCCCTGCCGAGCAGGGAGCCCGATGCGGGACTCGATCCCGGGACTCCAGGATCATGACCTGAGCCGAAGGCAGTCGCTTAACCAACTGAGCCACCCAGGCGCCCCATTTTGAGGATTTTAAACTTTTTAAAAATAATTTGTGAAATAGCTTTATTTATTTATTTTTTTGGAAATAGCTCTAATTGTGAACAGAGATTTCCTTGGGGACGGAACGGAACGGAGGGGTGGGGGTGAGGTGCTGTTTGCACACTGTGCTATTGGCGAGCCCCGGATTTGTGCGATATGCAGGCTTGGGAAGGAGGGTTCCGCTTTTCCGTGCGTTTCTTTCTATAATCTGAATATGCTAATTTTATAGATGAATTAGTTGAATTTTTTTAAGTGTCAGTGAGGTTCCTGGACAGGGAGATCGGAGCCTTTCTGTTTGCTCTCTATGATGTATGCGTGATAGACGAGGCTAATACAAATCATCTACGGTGATGCTGGAAATGAGATATGTACAGGGAGTTCGCCTCAGTGTCCGTGTGTTCTGCACCCCTCCCCCAGCCTCCGTGTAAATAGGGTTTGAGACGTGACCTAGTGAGACCCTCAGCCCACCTGGCCCTGTGCTCTCTGCCTAGAGTAATTCCGTGCTGTATCTTTGGCTTTAACTGAGAAATGCTAGAGAAGGAGTCTCACGAGTGCTGTCAGAAGTCACAGTGTAAATAAGCTATTGAGAAACAGGGTCGACTCTGACCCTAACCCCCCCTTTTGCAGTTCCACGTGAGAAATTTCTCTCGGAACTGCTCTCTTCTCTGGCCTGTGCTTGGGTCTCTTACACCTGCCCAGCGGGAAGTCCTGCCCGAGCTCTCTCCTGCCACGGCCCCACGGTCCCTGCCCCTCCAAGCTCCAAATCGTCTCCCCCTGGCAAATGTCACTTGCCCCAGGAAACCCAGTGGCTTTCCCTGCATTCCCACGACAGAGCTTTACCAGGACCTGGAGTGCCAGGCCCTGGGGACACGGCTGTCACCACAGCCCCTGTCCCTGCCCTCACAGAGCGTGCAACACAGACCTCAGGGACCCAGGGAACCACTCAGGCGAGCCTTCCTAGCCTCCGATGAGAACACATGATTGATCGTATTTCCCTTTTCTCTTGGCTGCCTGGAAGCTCGGAGACACACTGGCCTCGCAGCTGGGACAACTGAGGCACTCACTACTCATTACTGTTCTTCATTATTTATGTTCTGCTTCCCTGCTTTTCTTTTCTCGTACTCGTCACGTTTTTGTTGTAAATGACCTCAAACCTCTTGTAGAAAGAGGCAGATCATAAAGGGAAAAAAATTATGGTTTTTGTTTCATCTGAAGAAGCACTGACAGGCCAAAAATGTATTATTGAACCGTAGAACGTGACCCGTAACTTCAAGAGACGCAAACTTTTTTTTGCTTTTTTGTGCTGGGTGTGGGCTGACAGGGAACGGGCTTTCAAGCCCCTGGCAGAGGGTTGGGTTGGTGCTGGAAGCGGAGGTCTGCAACTCAGCTGCCATGGGAGGTAAGGGTCTGGAGGCCCACTGGCCTTGCTAAAAGTCCCCAACACCGTGCCACTTCTCCAGCCCTGTGCACTCCCGAATCACCCAGCTCTCTCTTCCTTCTCAGATCTTAAAACCCAACAGAAAAGGAGAAGCATCACCTATAAGTCAGCCTGCAACCTAAGTTCTTTGAGGCCTTGCTGTCTGGCTTCTTTTCTTCTTGTGCAAACAGTGAAGTTCTTTTGTCCAAGGACAGCAGGACAGCAAAGGTGGCTGGGTTGCCGGGGCTCTGTGCCCCTGACGTGCAGAAACTGCCCCGGAGCTTGTCTTAAGTGGCAATAATATTTACATCTCCCACCCTGGGCTTGTTTTCAATCAAAACTCAGTCCCTTGACCTTTCAACTGGAGTCTAAACACTAAGAAATCTCCTTCACTGGGGAACATTCCGCAGACTGTCCATCGGCTGTGGCCTCCAAACCCATGCACTTCTGGTTGGAGAGAAGGTAAAAGTCCCCTAGAGATACCCATTACCCTCCCTCCTTCCCTACTGCCTCTCCCCGACCCACTGGATGGCTCCTGAACAAAAAAACAAGGAACAAGGGGACCGTTAAAGCTGGATTGTGTGGCCACGGACAAGCCACTTAACCTCCTGAGCCTTGGTTTCCTCATCTGTTAAGTGGGGCTATAAACATGAGGAGCAGAGAAAAGGGAATGGTGAGCTGGGGAGGCCGCCTCCTCTCACACTCTGCTCCCTTCCGCCCTATTCTCCTATTAGAGGTCACATCCCCCTTCCCCCACGTCTTCCAAGAAGATCCTGATTCCATCTATCCTAAACCCCTCTCCCCGAAGGTAAGGTCTCAGAGGTGTGTGACACAGGACCTGTCCATACTGCTTCCTTAGACTCTTTCTCGTGGTTGCTGCTGTGTCCCATCAACCTGTCTTTTCTCCTCTTTCTTATTTTCCATGACTTGCCTCATGGGACAGGAGGGGCTTGCGCAGCTGGGCAGCCAAGAGCCCTGGATCTAGCCTGGCTAGCTGGCTAGCCCCATGACCTCTCTGGCCGTCTCTCCACATCTGAGGGGATTGGACCAGATGGGCTCTGAGGGCCCTTCCTGCAGTGAGAGGCCAGACAGAGCCTCAGAGCAGCCGTGTCCTTGGCACTGGCTAGTCCCACAGCCCCACACCAGCTGCAGAACTCCCTTTCATCTCCCGAACCAAAGGGCCGTGGTTATACCATCCTCTGGCCCTGACCCCTTCCCCTGGACTCAGGGGCAGGGGAAGACCCGGCTCATCAAAGCCCCAGGCTCCAGAGACCTCACGCTTCCCTCTGCCCCGACCTTCCCCCACACCAGGGTCCCAAGTCCACAAGGATAGAAACCTAGGGCAGCAAAGAGGTAGGATTCCCACTCCATTCCCTTTACTGCAGTCCAGGGAGAGCTGCATGTCCCAGGAGAGCCCCACCGCTGCAGCAGAGGGGTGACAGCCTGGGGCGTTTCCGGGGGAACCTTGAGACAAGCAGGGCGCCAAGGCCTTGAGTGAGGCCCAGGGGAGGAGGAAATGGGGGGTCCTGGCAGGCAGCCAGGTCAGACACTTGGACAAGAGCTTACTTCTCTCAGCCTGGGGGCTGTTCCCTCCCAACTCTCTACCTGTCTGGACAAATGCACCCCCCAGGAGTCTGCCATCCCAGCCTCTGTGGCTCACCTTGTGCAGACAGGGCTGATGTGAAACACAGGAGGGCGGAGCTGCAGACCCTCTGCCGAGGACGGCTGGGGGCCTGGGGGCCTGGGGGTCTGGGGGTCTGGGGGTCTGGCGGTCTGGCACTTCTTGCTCAGGCCCAGTGCCTCTCACCCTCTATGTCCTCAGCGTCGGGAACCTCATTGTGTCGGG
Organism: Neomonachus schauinslandi; assembly: GCF_002201575.2. Taxonomy (NCBI): domain Eukaryota; kingdom Metazoa; phylum Chordata; class Mammalia; order Carnivora; family Phocidae; genus Neomonachus; species Neomonachus schauinslandi. The sequence continues at coordinate 2,018,156 of NC_058408.1, read as the reverse complement.
GTTGGGACTGGGAGAGGGTCAGGTGGGGACAGCCTGCCACCAGCTCAGCATATGGAAAGCAGGGTAATGACAACCTGGAGTTTTATAGGAGACTCACACTCTGGGCCTTGTTTGAATGTACATCCCTCAAACTGAGGCATCCTTCTCCCCATTGCCCTGATGGGGAACACTGAGGCTGAGAGAAGTCCTGCCCAGCAGTGGTGATGAAGTCTAGAGATCTGGTATCTTTGGTCCCAGCTGCCCAGGGCCTGAGCTGCAAGGGGGGGCCCCAATCTCTTGGGAGAGGCTCTGTCCCCAGCAGGGGATGTTGCTTGGGATGCTCGAGTCCTAGTCCCTGTTCTGCCATTCACGCGGTGGGCGATCATGAGCAAGTCACAAGCCCTCTGAGCCTCAGCTTCCTCCCCTGGGAAATGGGCTAATGACCCTGCCATGCTTCCTTCTCAGGACCGGGGGCTGAAGCTCTGCGGCTGTGCTCCGACTCTGACTCCGGAAGGGCCCGTTTTGAGTGGCTGGGGAGGAAATGCCTGAGCGCCACGAGTCTTGGCTGCCTTCATAGCGAGTACCTACCACTTTCTGCACACCACTCCCTACCTCCCCTGCCAGGGAGGATTCTCTTTCCTGTGATCAGGGTGGGGGCCCTGGAAAGGCAGTCTCTGGAACAGCCCTGCAAAGCCCAATTAGGCCAAATGGGAGGCGAGACTGGGAGCACTTCAAGCTCAGATCTGGGTTTGAATCCCAGCTCCCTCAACGCCGACAGCCTGAACCTTACCCAGCCTCGTAATCTCCTCGAGGCTGTGTTTCCCCATCTTTGTCTACTTCATGGGCTAAATGAGATAATGCATGTGCCGCCCTCAGCACAATGCCTGGGACACCGCAGACACCGAGAAAGGCTGTTATTATAAATCCGGGGCACCTTCCTCCCGGAGTCAGAGGGGTGCCCTCCTGGGGTAGATACAGACGCCCGAGACACCGCGGACCTCGGGCTCTTTGCTCCCGGCGCCCTCACCCGCACTCACTTGGGTAGCGAAAGTAAAATTCATTGTCCGCGTTGCTGTGGTTGCCCCAGCGCCAGAGGGCGGCGTCGGTTTCGTGGTTGTAGCGGACGAAGACCGCAAAGAGGATGGCGGTGGCGCCCTGGAGGAGGAGGCACAGCAGGGGCAGCTGCAGCCGCCGGCCCGCGGCGCGGCGGGGGGACCCGGCCATGGACAGGGCCTTCCAGTCCGCGGCTCCGGCTCGGCTCGGGCTCGGGGCGCACAGTGCAGACACTCCCGGGCAGGGCGGGCAGCTTCCCCAGGAGCCAGGCCCCGCCCACCAGGGCCAAACCCAGCCCCACGCCGAGGCTCAGCCCCGCCCCCAGAGCCAGGCCCCTACCGCCCGAGCCGGACGGAGGCCCACGCGTAGACTCAGCCCCGGCAGGTGCGGAACCAGGGCGGCGAGGGCCTGGGCCCAAGGCCTGAGGTGGGGCAAGGGCCGGGCGGGAAGGGGGCGTCAGGACCCCCAGGTCCTGTCTCCCTTGGCCCAGCTGCCCCTCGCGCTGTTCGGGTTCGGACAGATCCTTGGAGATGGCCTGTGACCTGACCTGATGGGGCACAGCTGAGGGACCTGGTGAGAGTGGGGGGATGGGGGAGGACCCTGCCCCTCAAACGTGGTGTTAGTTTAGAGAGTGTTTCCCAAGGAATAAGAGGCCGTTTAAGGCCCGGGCCTGGCCCCTCCAGGGTTAACACCAGAGACAGTTGAGGGGTTACTCAATCTTTTCCCAACTGAAAAAGCCAGATGGAGAACGGAGGTAAAGAGGCGCTGTCCAGGCATTGATGATTAACCCGGCCTCAGCAGCAGAGTCTCTCCCCTGGGCCCCAAGCCTCCTAGGCCTCCTAAGCCACCACGCCCAGCAGCTGGCCAGGCTGAGAGCTGGGCTCCCTGCACGCCTGCATGGGTATGAGGAGACCTGGCCTGCCTCAGCAGCTGGAAAGAAAGGAAGCTGGATGGAGAAGGGTCTTCTCAGCCCAGAGTCAGGAGCCACTTGTAACACGAGCAAGGTCTACGTCGGCCGGGGTCCAGGTAGAGAGAGACGATAAGGACACAGACTGACTGACGCCTACTGAGAGCCAGGCTTTGGAGATGAACCACATGACCCCTCCCTCCAGGAGCCACTGTGCAGTTGGCAGACCAACACCTAGGTGGGGTGAATGTGTGACCTTAGGAAGTACAGAGGCCATGGGGGCCCAGGAGGAGAGGCAGCAGAACCCACCATGGCAGTGGGGATCAAGGTGGGCACAGACATGAGCTGCTTCCTGGGAGGTCATGTCTGCAGGCAGTCTAGAAGGACAACCTAGAAATTGGGCAAGCAAAGAAGGAGGAGGGGACATTTCAAGAAGGGGACCTGCAAAGACAGAAGCCTGCCATGGGAGTGTCCAGTGTGTTCAGGGACTGAAGCTGGGGCGGGGGGAGTCTAGAAAGGCCTTGAAAGCGCTGCTGAGGCGCGTGGCCTCTACCCCGTGGGCGCGGGGCCCCTGGAGGGCTCTCACGGGTGGAAGACCCTGGCACTGTTGGTTCTGACACCTGCGGGCCACAAGGGGCTTCAAAGAAGAAAAGCTGAGGGGTGTCTCAATGGGGCTGGTGGGAGGGGAAGCCCTCCGTCCACCCTGCTGCCCAGCCTAGTCTGAGGGGGCTGTTGTGTGGGAGGGGCTTCTCGGTGTTTGCAAAGAAGTACCAGACCCCTGTCTGAAGGAATAGCTACCATTCCCAGAGGATGTTGCCTAGGCTCACAGCGACCAGCCACCCCCCAGAGCAGATGCAAAGTGGGGCTCCCGCCAGCAATGCGCAGGGACAGGGGAGACAGTGCAGTCCCTGACCCTCCTCCTTGCTTCCCCTTCTGTCCTTTGTGCAGTTCATCTCCTCTTCCCTTCCTGCCATGGGCTTTAGCCTCCAGCCTAGTGTGGACTCTGGGGGACAGCTGGATTCTAGCTGTCTAGCTTCCTGACCTAAGTCAGTGCCCAGCCAAGCAGGCCTGGAAGGGCAGGGGTCAGCCTCTGTGGTACGGCTCCCAGCAGGCCAAGCAGGCTCTCTGGCCTTCAGTGGCCCCTGGCCCTTGGCCCAGAGGCTCTCTGTCACTACTTGGTCAGCAGGAAGGCTGTTTTCTAGCCCCTTCTGCAGGGGTTGGGGGTGGGTGGGAGATGTCTGGTCAGATAATGATTCTTGGACAATTTATCTGGGGTATCCTCCCAGGCCCAGCCTTCTGCCCCAGGGATGCGGCTTGCTTTCTGGGCACTGTCTGGGAGTGGGGGCCACTCCGGGTTGTCCAGGCAGGGTCTGGACAGGCCCTACAAGGGGAAGAGCCCTCATAAGCTGAAGAAGCAGGGAGAGCAAGAAGGAGTGGGCTGGGCCCTCCCAGCATCTTCTGGGAGCCTCACTTGTCGTCTCTCGTAGTTTCTGAATGCCTCTGGATCTCAGATTCCCCCTCCTCTGTTGTTCATTCATGCATCCAACAACTATTATTAGTAGTAGTAGTAGTACCAACCCTGGGCCAGGGCCTGGGTCTATGACCCGAGATTCTAATCAACATGCATGACTCAGGTGGGTCCAGTGGGTCCTGGAGGTCTAGAGGGACCTCCATTGGATCTACTGGATGTCAGGAGGTCTAGAGGGAACCCCAGAAGGGCCAGAATAGCTGGGCCAGCCTGTGGAGAGTAGACACCTGGGCAACATCTGTTTGCCAACCTGTATGGAAAGATCATTATATTTTAATAACTAGAGGTACCAGCTTGGTACTACCACCCCTGGTCCAGCAGAGGGCAAGATCCTGACAGTTCTCCCCTTCTGAGGGTCCCCCCCTGACAGGCCTCCACCTGTGAGGACTCCCCTGGCCCACCACCCAGAAAGAAGAGGCTCCATCCAAGTGACATGTCAGGGCCCCTGCCCTCCCCCTGCCTCCTCTGGGCCTGGAAGCTCTGGTGGAAGGGGGGGCTTTGTTTCTCAATCCTCCCTCCACCCACACCTCCCCCGAGGGGCCCCTGAGTCTGTTACCAGCTCCCATCCTGCCGGCCGGGGGTCTGCCCCATCTCGGACCTCCCTTCTCCAGTTCCCACCCATGACCAGCTGGGCGCCTGGAGGGTGGCCAAGGGGACTGCCGTGGGCTGCCTGCCCTGGCCTGGTATGGCCCGGCGGTCTGTGGGGACCGAGGCTTGGGTTACTGAGTAACGCGGGGGTGCATGCAGCTGCTCTCCACGGGGGTCACCTCCTCCTGGCTCCCTGTTCTCTCGGCTCAGGAATCCCCAAAGCCACCTGGCTCCTGTAGCTCCCTGAGCTATTTGCAGCATCATGGGAGCCAATGGGAGACAAGTGGCAAAGCACCAGAGCCTGTAAGACTCGTGTTGGTGTGTTCCTTCACCCTCCAGAGCCTCAGCGGGGCCTCGGGCAAGTACCGTTTCCTCATCTGTAGGAGCGGTTTCGAGGAGCCCCAGAGTGGACGTTGAGTGCTGGCGTCTTGTAAGCTTCGGCAAGTGTGGCCATCAGTACTGTCTGGAGTGGCTGAGCAGACAGGACAGATGACTGACTCCAGCACACCGTGGGGCACACGGTGACTCGGGACAGCAACAGGCGGAGGGGCAGTCTCCACGCATGCTCCTGTCGGAACTGGAGGGGGTGAGCAGTGGGGGCCAGGGGCCTGGGACAAGCACATTCCAGAAGGGCCATCCGACCAGCATCCCCAGTGACAGGACAACTCGTGGACAGAGGAGATCCAGGGAAGGGCAGAGCCCGCCTTCATTCCTCAAACACACTGAGCACCTGCTGAGCGCCGGGCACTGTGCTTGGGGCTGGGGTCGGCTGGAGAGAGACCGAGCCCCTGCCCTCAGGGGATGTAAGTGAACGGCCAGGATCAGGCTGCGGAGGGCTGTCCTGGGGACAGGCCGGGGGCACTAACCCATGGTGGGGTGGTCAGGGAAGGCTTCCAAGAGGAGGTGATGCTTACTTTGAGATCTAGCCTAATTTCACAGCTGGGGTGGAGGAAGGGGTTCCTTTTTGTGCAGCGCTCCGGTATGAAGAGAAAAGAGGCTATATTAGAGAGCTCCTTGATGCCCATTTTCTGGGGCTGGACGAACTGCAGACCTCAGACCCTCCTGAAGAACACAACCACTGCAGAGCCATGTAAAACATTGCTGTATTGACATACACAGCATGGTGAAACTTAGACATGGCTTTCTCTGCCCAGGGCCTCACCATCTTAGTGTGCACATAAAAGACTGTCAGATCGTTTTTGCTTAAGCTTCCTTCATCTGCAAAATCAAAATGACAGTACCTTGAAAAAAGTTTGTCAGGAGGCAATGATCTCAAGTCCCCAGTTTTTTTCATGCATTTAACACTCTACCTGCATTCCTGTGACAGGCCAGGTGCTGTGCTGGATTCTGGGGTTCTGGGGCATTTCCCCGACACTCCGCCACCCCCGCACGGGACAGAACCTCACTCTGTTCTCAGGACACCAAGACGGAGGAGACGATGTCTCAGTTGCTAAGGCTTGACAGTAGCCCTGTTTCCAAAGTATAATCCTAGCCTTTCCTGCTGGGGGTCTGGGGTGAATTCCCGACAGTAAAAGTTTTGGGAGACAGCAAAGTGCAGAAGGTAAGGGCATACTGGATCGTGGGGACATAGGTCAGAGTCTCAGCTTTGTCCCAGAGAGATTTTGCACAAGTTGCTTACCAAGCCTTGAACCTCGCCTGTTACAGGGAGAGAACTCACTTCCCAAGGGTGGTTGTGAGGATGAATGTCCATGAAGCACGTGACCCGCAGGGTGTCCTCAGCAGCAGAGCTCATGGTAATTACTGCTGTTAATAAGGAAACACGCAAGTAAACGGTATGGCCATTTCTTTGCCTTCTGTTCCTCCTGCTTCCTGCCTTAGGGGAAATCTGTGCACTGCTAGGGAGGTCTGGAGACTGGCCCTCAGTCCTTAGTTTTGAGCACAAAACGAAGGGTGTTCATCTAATCCTCAAGTGCCTGACTGGGGCCACTTAAGAGAAAAGCCAGGAGGGAATGTGGGGTGCGGGGGCAGGGAGCTTGCTCAGGGGAATGGGTCATGTGGGTGTGACCACAGTTAAAGGGGCAGGGGACAGAACACCACGGGGGCCCCCCGGCTTCTCTTCCTCCCAAGTGCTCCCAAGGACTCCACCACCACCACGGAACCAACCAGAACCACAGTCCATCCCGGACCAGCCGGGAAAGCTGGCTCACGTCCTACTGCTTCCCCCTGCTGGGAGCCAGGGACTCCCTCTCCTGGGCCAGCCCCATGCTCCCTGCCAGTCTTCCCCAAACATGAGTTTTGATGAACACCTCTCTTGTCTGGAAAGGGAGCAACTGAGCAGGAATGTTCTTCACATATGACCCAGGACGGAACAACTGTAGAGCAGATTTCTGCCCAGGGCCTGGTGGGGGCCATCCACTGCAGGGCGGGAACAGCCGGGATGGAGGTGGTGAGGTGGGTCCCTTCCATCTGACAGGGGCTGCTGGCTCTAGGAAGCTCCTGGCTGCAGAAGAGGGACTGGACTGGGCCATGAACACCGGAAAATTTCGCCTCATCTAGTGCACATTTAGGACGTGGGCTGCCTGCTCCGGGTCTCCGTCCTGCAGGCCTGCCAGCACACCAGGCCCCTGAGACACAGGCGGGATGTGAAATCTGGAGCTCTTGATGCTGGTAAGCAAAGTCATAGCTGCTCAGCCTTTCGTTCATAGCTGTTTATTGAGCCACACTTTGCAAGGTCAAGCAGGCCTGGCTTTGCCCCTGGGGATACAGCAGTGAACAAATAAAGACACTGACTTTGCCCTCAAGGAGACGCTTTCCTAGTGGGGGAGATTCAGGAAACACACACAAATAGCTATTTAAGATGCCCTAAGAGGTTTGATGTAGACAAGGCTGAGCGAGAGGATGGAGTGATGGAAGGGAAGGGCGTGTGAGGCCAGATTGCTGGGCAAGGCCTCGGGAGACACAGGAGATGCAAGCAGGAAGCCAGAAAGGGGCTCCTACAGACCCCTGGGCAGAGGGAACAGCAAACGCACCGCCCCTGAGGTGGAACAGCATGGAGGGCAAGGCGGCTGGTGTGGTGAGCAAGGAGGCAGTGCAGGGAGGCGTGGGCCAGACACGTATCACTCAAGGCCCTGGTAAGGAGCGTGACCTTCCTGTAAGGATAATGGGGAGCAACAGAGGAGTTAAGAGCAGAGGAATAATATGATCTCATTTACTACTTCATTTTTAAAAAAGATTTTATTTATTTATTTGACAGAGAGAGAGAGACAGCGAGAGAGGGAACACAAGCAGGAGGAGTGGGAGAGGGAGAAGCAGGCTTCCGGCTGAGCAGGGAGCCCGATGCGGGGCTCCATCCCAGGACCCTGGGATCACGACCTGAGCCAAAGACAGACACTTAATGACTGAGCCACCCAGGCGCCCCTGATTTACTATTTTAAAGGACCTTCTGGCTGCCCAGGGGGCAGGAGTGTAGGGATAAGTGGAAGCAGGCAGCCAGTCGAGAGGCCAGCACCACAATCCAGGCAAGAGCCAGTAGTCATGGTAACATGGAGAAGACAGAAGCAGTTGGGCTCTGGGTAGATTTGGAAGCTAGAACTGACAGGGCTTACTGAAGGACTGGACATCGGTGAGAGAGAAAGGAGTCCAGATTCATGTTTTGCATGTGGATGTCCAGTTGTTCCAACACTACTGAAAAGACTATCCTTTCTCCATTGGATTACCTTTCCTCCTTTGTCAAAGAGGAGTTGTCTATATTTATGTGGGTCTATGTCTGGGCTCTCCATTGTGTTCCATTGGTCTATTTGTCTAGCCTTTCACCAATACCACACTCTCTTGACTAGTGCAGCTTTATATGAAGTCTTGGAGTCAGGGACCATCTCCAAGGTGTTCCAACTTTGTTCTTCTTCAACGCTGTGTTGGCTATTCTGGGTCTTTTGCCTCTCCATACATACCTTACAATAAGTTTTTCAATATCAACAAAATAATTTGCTGGGATTTTGATTAAGATTACATTTAACCTATAGATCAAGTTGGGAATGGGGTGCCTGGGTGGCTCAGTAGGTTAAGTGTCCTGACTCTTGATCTTGGCTCAGGTCTTGATCTCAGTGTTGTGAGTTCAAGACCCACATTGGGCTCCACACCCAGCGTGGAGCCTACTTAAAAAAAAAAAAAAAAAGATCACGTTGGGAAGAACTGATGTTTTATCAACATTGAGTCTTCCTATCCATGAACATAGACTATCTTTCCATTTAGCATGACTTAAACTTTTTTTTTTTTTTTAATTGAGGGGCACCTGGCTGGCTCAGTTGGTTAGGTGACCAACTCTTGATTTTAGCTCAGGTAATAATCTCAGGGTTGTGAGATCAAGCCCTGCATCAAGCTCCAAGCTCAGTGCAGAGTCTGCTTGAGATTCTTTCCCTCTGCCTACCACCACCCCCCCCACTGGCTCTCTCTCTCTCTCTCTCTCTCTCAAAAATAAAAATAAAGGGCACCTGGATGGCTCAGTCAGTTAAGTGTCTGACTTCAGCTTAGGATGTGATCTCATGGTCCTAGGATTGAGGCCCGTGTCAGGCTCCCCCCTTAGCAAGGAGTCTGCTTCTCCCTCTTCCTCTGCCCCTCCCCCCACTCATGCTCCCTCTCTCAAATAAATGAGCAAAATCTTTTTATTTTTTTAAAGATTTTATTTATTTATTAAAAATATTTTATTTATTTATTTGACAGAGAGAGAGACAGCGAGAGAGGGAACACAAGCAGGGGGAGTGGGAGAGGGAGAAGCAGGCTCCCTGCAGAGCAGGGAGCCCGATGCGGGGCTCGATCCCAGGATTCGGGATCATGACCTGAGCCGAAGGCAGACGCTTAACAACTGAGCCACCCAGGTGCCCCAAGATTTTATTTATTTGAGAGAGAGAGAGAGGGAGAGCACAGAGGAAGAAGCAGACTCCCCACTGAGCAGGGAGCTGGATACGGGGTTCGATCCCAGGACCCTGAGATCATGTCCTGAGCCTAAGACAGATGCTTAACTGACTGAGCCACCCAGGTGCCCCAGCAAAATCTTTTTTTTAAGATTTTCCTTACTTATTTGAGAGAGCACGAATGGGAGGGAGGGGCAGAGGAAGAGGGAAAAGCAGGCTCCCCGTGGAGCAGGGAGCCCGATGCGGCTAGATCCCAGGACCCTGGGATCATGACTTGAGCTGAAGGCAGACGCTTAACCGACTGAGCCACCCAGGCACCTTGGGTAGCTCTATTCTTAACTTCTTGAGGAACCTCCATACTGTTTTCCACAGTGGCTGCACCAGCTTGCATTCCCACGAACAGTGTAAGAGGGTTCCCCTTTCTCCACATCCTCCCAACACCTGTTGTTTCCTGTCTTGTTAATTTTAGCCATTCTAACTGCAGTGAAGAATTCTTTATCCAGCAAGGCTGTCATTCAGAATGGAAGGAGAGATGAAGAGCTTCCAGGACAACAGAAACTGAAAGAATATGTGACTAACAAGCTAGCTCTGTAAGAAATATTAAGGGGGATCCTGTAAGCGAAGAGAGACCCCAAGAGTCACATAGACCGGAAAGAAACAGAGACAATCTCCAGAAACAGGGACTTTACAGGCAATACAATGGCACTAAATTCCTTATCTTTCTTTTTTTTTTTTTAAGATTTTATTTATTTGCGAGAGAGAGAATGAGAGACAGAGAGCATGAGAGGGAGGAGGGTCAGAGGGAGAAGTAGACTCCCTGCTGAGCAGGGAGCCCGATGTGGGACTCGATCCTGGGACTCCAGGATCATGACTTGAGCCGAAGGCAGTTGCCTAACCAACTGAGCCACCCAGGCGCCCCAATTCCTTATCTTTCAATAGTTACTCTGAATGTAAATGGGCTAAATGCTCCAATCAAAAGACACAGGGTATCAGATTGGATAAAAAAGCAGGACCCATCCATATGCTGTCTACAAGAGACTCATTTTAGACCTAAAAACACCTCCATATTGAGAGTGAAGTCCTCTTCTTAATTATTGCTTTCTCTCCTCCTCACCTCTGCATCCCAACCCAGCTCTTTCCCCGCATTCCATAGGAAAAGAAGGCCTCTGTGGAAAGAGGACCCAGTCTCAAGAGTAAGTTGCCAACACATCTGTAAGAAAGTGACGACCCAGTGTGGCTCACGTGGCTAAGCTAACCTCACGTGTCCTCTTCTCAATGACTGGAAATTTATGGCTGGACTTGACCCCTCACTAAAGCTAAACTGACTTCCCAGTGGAGAAATTTACAGATGCTGTGTCTTGGTGTTTCAAGTTCGAAGCTGGTAGTCAGTCGTTCTCTGCAGTATAGCTCAGATTCACCCACTCTGTCCTGAGGACATTACCTGTCTTCATTTCTAAGCCCTTTATCCAGCCCATGGTAGTTTCACATCAGATTATCAATTTATGCAGGTCTCTCAAGTGCCATTCTCCCTCCACCCCAAAATGCCTGCCCATGTTGTTTCTATGACCTTACCCGTGCCCTGCTGCTATTGGAAAGCTTCCAATGGCTCTCCAGTACCTCAAATAAAATCAGAGCTTCTAGTGGCTGCCATTAGTACAATTGCCCCAGGAAAGCTACCTGGTCAGTTCTCAGCTGCTCTCCATTCTACCTCACATCCTATATTCGGGGGGGCGGAGGGGGGAAGCCTCTTCTCCTAATTTCTGATGACTTATTCTCCTACCTCAAGGTCTTTGTCCAAGCCTCTCAACTGACATGAAACCATCTTATTCCATCTATCTATGCCCCGCCGCTTCATCACGTGGCACCATAAGACCACTTCCTGCGGCCAGAGTCCAAGATGGGTCCAGCTGCCTCCCCCTTGCAACTCCCCTCCCCCTCAACTCCCCTCCAAGGACCACTACATTTTGCAATGAATTATCAGTCTTAGCTGCGTTGTTAGACAGTAAATCCCCAAGATGGTCTTTACCGTGATACATATCCCCAAGTGCCTTGTCCAGCGCTTTGCATCCAACGAGCACTTACTGTGAACTTGCGAACCAACCAACCATGTGCAGAATATCTATGCCCAGGTTCCACCAAGAGTTTGCTGGGGAGAACGGAGAAAACATACACAGTAACTTTGTTCCACAATTCATTTACTGAACTGGGGCAGGTGATTTAACAACAGATTGCGGGATAAGGCTGGGAGAGAAGAGTTCTTGCTTCCCTTCCCAGGAGCCAGCTGTGTCATGGATGCTTGTAAATTTTCCAAAATAGCCATCTGTTTTTGGGCGAGCCGGGTCTGGAGCTGGAGATTGGCATACATACATTCTAGGAGTCCCAGGCATTCCTTGGGCTTGTGGTCAACTCCTGAAGGGAGAGCAAAGGAGGTGCAAAGGGGACAGGAGACTCTGTAACTGTACTGGGGTGGGGAGGGCTCTAATCTTTCCTGCACAACTCGGCGCACACGTACCTTTGCTCGCTTGTCGCCTACCTGGCCACCCTATTTTAACTGGAAAACCATCACTGGGATTTGATACCTTCATCCTTTGCTAAATTTTTTTCCCATAGAATTTATGATCATACAGCATGTTCTGTGATTACTTATTTGTTGTTGAAGTCCCCTCTCTAGAACGTAAGCTCCAGGAAGGCAGGGAGTTTTGTCTGATTGCTCACTGTTGTATTCCCAGCACCTAGAAGCATGCCCTGGTGCCTAAGTATTCAAAACATACTTGATGAGTGAGTGCAAAGATCCGACTGAGGCCCCAGGGATGCCTCAGCCTCCTTCTTACCTGACACAGTGTCGGATCAGCGGTGACCTGCAGCCCCTCCTATTGCCTCATTTCAACCAGTCTTGCTGCATTAGCCCAATTTTTTCTAATGTTTTCAACGACATTACATGCAGCCAGCTCCTAGGTAACTTTGGGAGTCATTTGCCTACTTTTTTGTGTATTTATCGGCCTTGACTTCTTTGTTAAACTCTGAGGTCAGCAAACACTGTTGTCACGGCTGTCTAGCACCTGGTTAGGCTCCCCGCCAGTATCCTAAACGCCCACTGATTTCCCTGCAGGAATGTGAATAACTGAAATGTGACAAACTGAGCTAATGCCTACCATTCCCTTCCCTAGCCACTAGCAAGCAATAAAATTTTCCTTTCAGTCGCCTAGCCTAGTAAAAGTGCTAATAAGGAAACCAACACAAATTGGTAGAATCGGGAAGAAAATGAAATCAGTAGACCTGAATAATCAACAAGCTGCCAATGACCCAGAGTTGGCACCAGATCAACGGGAGAAAGCTCAGGCCACTTCCTCCATGCAACCCCTCCCCATCCTGCATGGGGTCCATTTGGGGAACCTGCCCTGCATCCTTACCTGAGGGCAGCTTTGTGTTCTGGATGTTCAGGAAAGTGGCCGGTGGGGAACTTGCTTGAAGATTAATAAAGCTAGGGGAGGGTTTGGCTCGACAAAGAGGCACAACATTACTTTCCTCTTTGGCTGGAACAAAATCAGAGGCAACTATTCAGAGTTATTTCTAACAATTTCTAGCCTTTCTAACTATATCTCTGCATTTGGCCTGTGAACACAGGTGCCAAGGCCCTGCCCTTAGTAGCTCCAACTGAAGTTACATAAGACAAAAAAGAAACCATAGTGGGAGTAAGGGAAACCAATCAGGGATGGGTTCAGCTCACACCTGATAAGTGCTCACGGGTGTGTGCCACATGCTTATTCCTGTGCTAGACACTCGGGCGTCACAAGACCTCGAACTCATGGTTTCTCAGGTACTATCTCTTTGGGAGACAAACAGGGCACTGACGAAATGTGATATATATCCACCTAAGGACCTAAACGATGCGTCTGACAGTCTGGGTGAAAATGAGACCTTTATTATTACTAAGATTTAATTATTTGAGAGAGAGAATCTCAAGCAGACTCCATGCTGAGTGCGGAGCCGGATGCAGGGCTCGATCTCATGACCCTGAGATCATGAGCTGAGCCAAAATTAAGCCAGATGCTTAACCGACTGGGCCACCCAGGCACCCTGAAAATGAGGTCTTTTATCTGAGTTATCCAAAGTTCAATGTTATTTGAACATAGAAATGGATGCTTTTGAAAAGGTGCAAGAGCTCAACATGAGTACGATAGAGAAGAGTCCAGGCAGGTAGAGGATATTTACTGGACCTTGAACACAGGGCGCTTTTGATGAGTGGAAATATATTTCAAGTGGGAGAAAAGAGGAACGCAGGAGAGCAGGATGAGCCACGGAAGACCCTTCACAACAGTGAATCTGAGACTTCAGGCTTTCTCTTGAATACAATGGAAAGCCATTGAGCCTTTTAGGATTCGAAAAAATGTGATAAAAACTGTATTTTGTTAATCTACAGTTATTAAAATAGGCTGGATATGAAAGAAGTTCTTGATGGGAAAATAAATAATCTTTGGCAAAAAGAATTAAGTTAGAAGGAAAAATGGATTTGTAGGAAGGGCATGAGTTCTACAGAAGACATATGCTACTTTTGTCTAGTGAGCAACACTTCCTCTGGACAACCACTCTCCCCAGGTCCCAGGCCATACTGGGACCTCCTCCCCAGGAGGAAGGGGCGTGTGAGACAACACAGGCCAACCACGGTATCTCATCCTCCTTGGCAACTGTGAATGATCCAAGGAGTAAGCACAATGGGCAAGCTGGGAATCCATATATGGATTCTGTTGTCAAAGCAGCTTGCTTTCTTCTGATCTGCTATGCTGGGAAAATGTAAAGTTGGGGCAGATGAAAGCTACTGAATTTGGCCAGCATGCTGTAAGGAGCAGATACAAGCAAGAGGGTACAGACAAGAGCATAGGAGAGAGATGGACTGACAGACAGCTTTAGGCACTGTGTCCCCCAGTACAGTCCCTGAGGCCCCAGCTCTTGCAGGCCTTCTTCCTGGCCTGTGACCATCTCAGCCTCCCTCCCACTGCACAAGCCTCTGAATTTCCTTGTTTACTCAGGGGAGTCTGAGTTGGGGCCCCATTAGATTAACATAAATCGTATTTTGGACATACTAATGAGTGGAGACTAGGCAGTCCAGGTAGAAATACCTACAAAAACAGGCAGAGGTGGCACTGAGCTCAGGTGAAAGGTCAAACTGCCAGGCCAGCCACAAAGAGGGGATAAAGAAACTGCAAAAACAAATCAGCTCTCCAAAGTAAAAAACTGAGAGAGAAAATGGGACCTTGGGGAGCTCGTCCTCAGGAGTTTGGAAGATGAGAAGGAAGCGGCAAAGCGTACAGAGAAGCGATGGACGGAGAGGCAAAATGGCTGGGCCTCTGAAGGAGCCTGCAAGTCACTGCCAGGCCAAGGTCAAGGACAGAAGAACTGAATCCACTCATTCTAGGAGACAGCTAAGTGCCCGTGAGCATCCACCTGTGACGATGCCACAGCAAGCCAACACACGTGGTGGCGGCTCTCACGGAACTGAGAGTCCTGAGGTGCAGATCATCACTAAGTGATCGAGCATGCACGTTACTCCACTCCAGAAGTGCAAGAGAGCACCCAATCTAGAACACATCTGTGCAGCTGGGGACTGTGCTCCCCGGAAGCGATCCTGTCTCTGCTGGGATTTGGAGGATGAAGGTACAGGAAGGCTGTCTTCATGGAAAACAAGCCTGGGGGCAGAAGTGCGACAGGTAGGTTGTATAAAAGAAGACGTCGTATTCTTGTCCTTAATTCCAAGTGCAACAGAGGTGTGGCCTGAGGGGGTAGTCCTCACACACAGGTGCCAGGCTGAGGTGCTTTCTACTTGGAAACTCACTGGGCCTACGAAAATGGAAATCTGTTTTATTCCCTATTACTCCTGGTGAAGGAAATCTGTCTTGTAGGGTTTTTTAGGCTGGGTTTGTGGATTTTCCAAGCCCTGCTATAGGCCCTCCATCTTCTTTTCCCTTCATCTCATCTGTCATTTGATGGCTCGTGCAGAATGGTAAGGAGACAGAAGCTGAAACTGGGGTCTCGAGATTATTTTCACCACTGGAAAAATTTAACTTTAACTTCCATACAGATGCACTTCTCAACAATTCAGGCCCATCCTAGGTACAGGAGGATACATTTTCTACCAGGTTGTAAGGTGTGAAGGTGTGAAGAATACTTACACACAATGCATAAAGGAACCACACCTCTGACAACACAACAGAGGAGGAGGTTGGGGAGCAGCAACGGGAAGCAGAACGTAGAAAATAACAGTAAAAGGTGCTTTATGCACAGTATCTATTTCTCACAATGACCTAAGAAGTAGGTAGCTTTCTCCACATTTTATTTGAGAAAACTTTAGTTAGGAAATTTGCTTAAGATTCCACAACTAGCCACGTGGCAGTGCTGGGGTTAAATCCGGGCCAGAGGACTCCACGGTCACGTTCTTTACCAGTCACAACATTCTGTGGAAACAGGTGGTCGATTATGTCTAAGCTGTGACATAGTCAGCCTCTCAGATGGATGGAGTCACCTACTCCACGTGGCTGGGCTCTGGAGTCAGTCCCGCCCCAGGCATTTCCCTGCCCGCTGAGTGGGACCGCCCCCCGCCAAGCAGAGTTATCTGTTTACTCTGGTCAACACTATGTATCCTGGAACCCCTGCACATGAAGTCTTGTTCTAAGTGGTAAGAGGGGAAACAAAGGAATAATAATGTATTCACTCAACATATCATTGAGCAACTATTATGTAACAGATCCAGTTATAGACATTGGGAATACAGCAATGTTCCCATCTATTTATTTATTTTTAAAGTAAGGTCTACGCCCAACAGGGAACTTGAACTCCATGACCCTGAGATCAAGAGTCGCATGCTCTACGGACTGAGCCTGCGGAGTGCCCCAAATCCTAGAACAGCTACAAATACTTTCCAATCAACGGAGAAAACGGAAAAAAAAATACATACAAGCTAGAATGACTTTCCCAAATTCTGAGCACTTAAGGTCTGGCTTTCAGGGGAGAGGGAGCAGGGCCTCAGAGACACACCTTTTCCGTTGGGAGGGCTAGCATGCTGCTCCATCGGGACACCAACAGGTGTGGTGCCTGGGGAAGAATCACAGCGTTACACGACCAAAAACCCGTTCTATTACTTTACTACTGACAACTTCTCTCCAGCACATCCGGGGCTGCACCAATTTGGGGAGGAAGAAGTGTGAAAGAAGGTACTGTTCTGTTTCATGACCAGATATAAGCGACTGTTGAGTTGTTCGTGCTCTCATGGTCCCTTCACTAGTTTGGAAAACAGACGTCTGTTACTATTGCTTCCTCTTTTCCGGACAAAGTAGTCATTTAAGCCCAAACCTTAAGAATCTCGCACTAACGGGGGTTCCCTCCACTTTTTCCTCCTACCCCACCAGCCCTTTTCCTGCCCTGCGAGGTAACTTCCACATCCTGGCTCCCCATCATCTCCAATGGGCTGGCAGTGGAGCGCAGGAGGAGGGCGCTGGGGAGCCGGCGTGGAAGCCGCGGGGGCGTGCCCCGGGTAGGAGACCGGGCGCGGCCACCGCTCCCAGCGTCTGCGAGTCGCACCTGCGTAAGGAGGGCGAGAGGCGCGCTCGGGGAGAGAAGGGCTCTGCCACCCAGCCGGCCCCAGAGACCAAGCTCCCAAGGCGGCCCGCGCCGCTATTCCTCCCGCAGCTAAGGCTGGGAAGGGACCATCGCGGCCCCGGAGGACCCGACACGCCGGCCAGCTCAGTGACCTCACCTGCGCTGTTACTCGAAAAGCCTCCCGCCCAGCACCCACCCTCGTAGTTGACACACATGCGCGGTGGCGCGCCGGCCAACTGCCCCAGCCTCCGCGCTTGCGCCGACCTGCGCGCCGCACGCGGCCGGGAGCGGCCGCCCTACTGCGCAAGCGCCCGCGCCCTCCCCTTTCCATCATCGCGCGCTCTCTATCTAGCTTGCCCTGCCGTTCTGCGTAGAGGGCGGGGCTAACGAAGTCGATTGGCCGGTCTTCGTGCTGGTCAATGAGCTGGCTGCGGTGATTGGCAGCGACACGGAGGCTAGCGGGTTTGGGTGTAAGCCCTGAGGAGGCAGCGTTTTCTGGGCTTCTTTCTGGTTCTCTCCCTCCAGAAGGTTCTGCCGGTTGCCCCAGCTCTGGGTGCCCGGCTCTGCATCGCGCCGCCATGATGGGCCATCGTCCGGTGCTCGTGCTCAGTGAGTTGGGGGAAGCAGAGGCAGTGACCCCCTTTTCGCTCCTTCCGTCCACAGTTTGCCGTGTGGCCCCAGCCGGGTCCCGCCCTGGTCCGGCCGCGCAGGCTTCCCGTCGTCGTTCGTGTCGGAAAACCCCCTTTCCCGCTCCTCTCTGTGCCCTGAGCCCGGACCCTTGTCTCCCTGCCCCTGGCCGAGCCGCTGGTCCGCGGGCGCTCGGCACTCCCCCCGCCGCCGCACCCCTGCTCGCGTGGTTTTCGGTGCGGGGCTGGAGAATGGGAAGTGGCCTGGCCTGGCATCACCGCCGTGGCCGTGTGGCCCCGCCGGATCGCCTGGCTCGAGCGTCCCGTCCTTATTGGGGGGCTTAAAGTCTTTTCTCGTGCGATCGGGGAGATTGAGTGACAAGTGGGTAAGCTACCGAAAAGGGGATCTGCGCACAGCGAGTGGTAGCCGTGGTCACTTCTCAGTGACAGCCCCCCGGGGTCTCCCTTCAGCGACCGCCGTGCGACGAGTCCGGCTTGGATGTAACTCATCCCGCGGTGTCTTCTGCGCTGAGATCTTTCCTACTGAGTTTTCCTAAATTTCTCTCTAAGGAGGACCACCTCCATTGCCTTCCCCTGGGGTGTTCCCCCTTTTCGAGTAACTTCTGTACCCCATCTGCAAGCTTTTGTCCCTCCCTTACCCTTTTCTGTATACAAAATGCAGTAACGCGATTTTCCTCTATTTTCCCTGTATCTAGGAAATAACTGTTCTCAGAAAAAAAAACTTCACTTAACTGGGGAAAAGCCCTGTTTCTTCTGATGAGTCTACCAGAACAGTCCATGCAGGATTTTAGTTACCGCTGCCTGAAATAGGAGTCTAAATTCTGAGGGTTGTGAGCATGTAGATTTGATGGAACTGGTTGAAAATTTTACTGATTTAAATTGTAGAATGTGTAATTTGGAGAGAGGAGGGAGATCGGCATTATGTTGGTTTGGTTACAGCTACTGACTTGTCTCCATTGGGAGGGCCCCGGGGATGAGTGGTACATTGTGAAGCCTTTTTCCGGTCTGCATTCATCCCTGGCACTAGTGGCTAGAACCCAGTAGACTCCCTGTTAACATACGTACTCAGCTCTGATGGTAGAGGGGTTATTGAGGCATTCTTATTACATCCAGGTGTGGAGTGAGTGTATCTTGCAAATTGAGGCACTCTGAGAGGGTATTCTCATTGCACAGCACCCTGGAGGGGCTCTGTCAGTAATTATGCCGGGACTGTCAGTATGATTCCCCCTACCCAAGAATAATAATAGGAACCTCCAAACTCCTTCCTTTTTCACATAAAGCAGTGATTGATGCTTTTTTTAGGTCACCAGCCCCTTGAGAATCTGATAGCTGTAGATCCTCTTCCCAGACAAGAACGCAGTAGCTCCCTATTTTCTCATAATCTGCAGGAGTTCACCATTCCACTAAGGCTCATTCATGGACCTCAGGTTATGAATCCTTGCTGTAAATATGTGAATGTTTGGTTAGTGCGAAAGCGATGACCAGGGTTCCAAAGTTGAAGTGTTAGGGATTGTTTGTATGCCAGGGGTTGACATAAAGAAGTAGCTATAAGTACATATGCTTATTTTTTTAACAATTTTTTAAGGTATGTTGACATACAATAACCTACACATATTTAGAGTGTACAGTTCGATGAAGTTTGATCTTTGTTACATCCATGAAACCTGAGTATGTTTTTACTTTCAAAGGTCAGGGAATAAATAGTTTCTATACAATGGGCGGATCCTGATCTATTGCATTTTATTTTATCTATTTTAGGCCAGAACACAAAGCGTGAATCTGGAAGAAAAGTTCAATCTGGAAACATCAATGCTGCCAAGGTAGCATATCTCTTAAGTAGTTTAAAGTTTATTAGTTTGCCTCCACCTGCCTTCCCTAGTATTTTTGTATTCGTTTGCTATTAGGCAGAAGAAAAGTTTGACTTCCCTTCTTTGAGAACATTTCTCTGATGGTGGTAGGTAGAAGGATGCCCTCCCCCAATGAGTTAGGCCTAATAGTTTTCTCGTATTTACTTGTGCATAATTCTATTAATGTATATTGTTTTGTAATCTATGTGTGTTTGCCTCCCATACTACACTGAATTATTTGAGGGGAAGGACTATATTCCCGTTTGTATTCCTAGTGCCCATTGTAGGTCCTGGCTGGGTATTCAGTAAATAAATGTCTTTTGGATGAAAGAATGAAACAGCCCTGGAGCTGATGTAGCACGGTGTGGAGGCCACTATCATGGAAAGAAATACTAATACACGGACTTGCCATTATCTGAGTTACGGGGACCTGAAGCTCTGGAAGCCATGTTCCCTCTTTTCCTGTGAAAAACTGTTTATACGTCCACCCTGAAATCATTACAGTAGCATCTGGACACGTGGTGTCCTGTACCTAACATGTGTTCTAACGCACACATTGACACAGTGTTCTGATTGGTGGTTACATGTCTTATATCTCATTTCTGATAGACCATTGCAGATATCATCCGCACATGTTTAGGACCCAAGTCCATGATGAAGGTAGGCCGATCTCTAACTGAACTGTTTAAAGATTTTCCTTTTCTGTTATCTGGAACATGTGTAACTTAGGTATAACTTTTACTTTTGTCCTAGATGCTTTTGGACCCAATGGGAGGCATTGTGATGACCAATGATGGCAACGCCATTCTTCGAGAGGTATGACTTTTCATTTTGCTTTCTAATAATTTTATAAAGGACCCATAAAGTTACATACATGATTGTTAGTTCCTTAGGACTGCTGTGGCTTTAAACAATAGAAATTTATTCACCCATAGCGTGGAGGCTAGAAGTCCAAAATCAAGGTGTCCGCAGGGTCCTACTCCTTCCGAAGGCTCTTGGAAAGAATCTTTGTTGCTTCTAGCATCCGGTGGTTGACCACAATCCTTGACATTCCTTGGCTTGTGGACTAAGTCTCCTTCTCAGTTGTTATATGCCATTCTCCTGTTGTGTCTCTTAGTATAGGGCCAACAGTGGTTGGATGTAGGGCCTATCATAATATCTTGTATGATCTAATTTGCAGATCTTGATTACATCTGCAAAGACCCTGTTTCAAAAACATTCAGATTCACAGTTTCCAGAGGGCAGGACTTCAGCTGTCCTTTTGGAAAATATAATTCAACCAATGGGTGGGTCTCCCAGTAAATAAACTATAAGAGAGTACTGTTCTGTTTTCAAGAAACTTTAATAGTTAAGTTGGCATGTGCATTTTCCTCTAAAAAGAGGGGGACTTGGAAAGAGGATTCACTTAGATATTTTGAGGACCACTGAAAATCTTTCAAGCTGTGGTAAAACAACGGATAAGGGAGGGAATATGGAAGTAAGAAGCTCGAGAGTCAGGACCGAGGAGAGTGGGTTCCAAAGGCTTTGAGTAGTGCTGATTCTGTGGCAATCTGCATTTTCCTTTTCAGATTCAAGTCCAGCATCCAGCAGCCAAATCCATGATTGAAATTAGCCGGACGCAGGATGAAGAGGTTGGAGACGGGACCACATCAGTAATTATTCTTGGTAAGAGGAGGACAGCAGTGCTAATAAGGGAAAGTGGATTGAAACATGAAGATTTTTGTCAGAAATAACATCTCTGTCCTATTTTAAGGAAATTGTTACCAATGCACTAATTACAAATATTTAGAATAATTTATTGCTAATTTTCTGTGTATTTTTTCCAAGTGAGCATAAAACATTCGTCATAGTGTAGGAAGAACTAAAAATCTGGTTGAACAAAATACCGTGGGTTCTTGTCATTCACAGTAAGTTATATTCTAGAAAGTCACCACAAACACTGAATTAGCATACACTAAACCATTTCTACTGGGGGAAATAGGGGTTAGGCTCCAATGAGTTTCTTCACATACTCTTTAACTGACAAATATGTACCTTGTTTTATATATTTACGGGAGGTGGGGGAGCGGGGGCAGAGGGAGAGAAACCCAAGCGGAGTTCCCTGTGGAGCCTGGAGCCTGATACAGGGCTCCATCCTACGACCCTGAGATCATGACAGAGCTGAAATCAAGAATCAGGCGCCCCTATACCTTACTTTATGTGAGTTTTCTTTTATTTATTTTTAATTTTTTTTTTAAGATTTTATTTATTTGAGAGAGAGAGAGAGAGAGCACACTAGCAGGGAGGAGAGGGAGAAGCAGGCTCCCCGCTGAGCAGGGAACCTGGCGTGGGGCTCGATCCAAGGACCCTGGAATCATGACCTGAGCTGAAGGCAGATGCTTAACCGCCTGAGCCAACCAGGTGCCCCTATTTATTTATTTTTAAGTAATCTCTATTCCCAGGACATCTGGGTGGCTCAGTTGGTTAAGCGTCTGCCTTCGACTCAGGTTATGATCTCAGGGTCCTGGGATCGAGTTCCGAGTGAGGCTCCTTGCTCAGCGGGGAGCCTGCTTCTCCCCCTGCCTGCCGCTCTGTTTGTGCTCTCGCGTGCACTCTCTCTTTCTGTCTCTGACAAATAAATAGAATCTTTTTTAAAAAAAAAATAAATAAAAATAAAATATTCCAATCGTGGGGCTCGAATTCACAACCCTAAGATCAAGAGTTAAATGCTCTTCCGACTGAGCCAGCCAGGCGCCCCTTTTCTGTTTGTTTGTTTTTTTGTTTTTGTGTGTGTGTGTTTGTTTTTTTAAGTTGTTATTTATTTATTAGAGTGAGAGAGCACAAGCAGGGACGGTGGCAGGCAGAGGGGGAAGCAGGATCCCCGCCAAACAAGGGAGCCCGATGCAGGGCTTGATCCCAGAACCCTGGGATCATGACCTGAGCCAAAGGCAGATGCTCAACCATCTGAGCCACCCAGGCGCCCCTTCTGTTTGTTTGTTTGTTTTTTAAAGATTTATTTATTTATTTATTTGACACAGAGAAGGCACAAGTAAGCAGAGAGGCAGGCAGAGAGAGAGGGAGAAGCAGGCTCTCCACTGAGCAGGGAGCCGGACGTGGGGCTCGATCCCAGGACCCTGGGATCATGACCTGAGCCGAAGGCAGCCGCTTAACCGACTGAGCCACCCAGGCGCCCCCCCTTCTGTTTGTTTTAAAGACACCTTATGGGAGCTCCTGGCTGGCTCAGTCATTTAAGCATCAGACTCTTGGTTTCGGCTCAGGTCATGATCTCATGGGTCTTGAGATCAAGCCCTGGTCAAGCTCCATGCTGAGTAGGGAGTCTGCTTGAGATTCTCTCTCTCCTTCTCCCTCTGCCCCTCCCCCCCCACTTGAACACGTGCATGCACATGCTCTCTTTCTCTCAGATAAATAAATTTTTAAATAAAAATAAAGACACATCATGTAATGTATGCTGCTGACTCATTGACATTGAACTCAACAGCCAGTAGCACTGTAACTCATGCCTGAAAGAAGGTTGTATAATGTGTTGTTTTCTCTGTAAGGCACATCACAGCCTTCTTGCACTTAGGAAAGCTGGACTGTACTTTAGTGCTACACTTGGGGGCCAGTTTAAACAGTGAAATCAACAAAATGCACAAAAATGTGAAACTATACCACAAAGTATGAGAGCTGAAACAAGGCAGAACATTGCATTGGGTGACTCAAGTTTTTCATCTCTGCACCTTTGTGTGAATGACCATGAAGATGCCCCAAATGCTGATTTGGGGTTCACAAATAACATTTTAGCCAGTAGTTAAGTTGACAGATGAATCTTGACAATGAGTCTTGACCATATAAGTTTTAATAACTGATCTTCCCATTTTCTATAGGATCATAAAGGATCACTTTTGAAAATTTGACATTGCCTTTATTTCTCTATGTTTTAAGTTGATGGAGAAATGTTTATAATCAAGGCATTTGTTTTTTAAAATCTGATTGCAGTAACACATTGTTAAGGGAATGAACTATTTTTGTTTTTGTTTTTTTTTTTAAAGATTTTATTTATTTATTCATGAGAGAGAGAGAGGCAGAGGGAGAAGCAGGCTCCCCGCGGAGCAGTGAGCCCGATGCGGGACTCAATCCCAGGACCCTGGGATCATGACCTGAGCTGAAGGCAAACGCCCAACCGACTGAGCCACCTAGGCGTCCCCTTTTTTTTTTATTATTTATTTTATTTTTTTTAAAGATTTTATTTATTTATTCATGAGAGATAGAGAGAGAGAGAGGCAGAGGGAGAAGCAGGCTCCCCGCAGAGCAGGGAGCCCGATGCGGGACTCGATCCCAGGATCCTGGGATCAGAAATGAACTATTTTAAGGGATGCCAATTTATAATGTTGGTCCACATGCCTAAAAGTAGAGTCCATACAACAAAATTATTATATGAACTTTTAAAGTGACATATTCAGTTATTTTTAGAATGAGTTGTGTCAGAGATGTACTGGAGTCACCACCAACTAAGCACTTAGTTATTTTATTTTTTGAGAGAGCCGGGGGTGGGGGGATGGAGCAAAGGGAGAGGGAGAATTTCAAGCAGACTCCCCACTGAGCTCGGAGCAGGACCCAGGGCTCCATCCTATGGCCCTGAGATCATGACCTGAGTTGAAACCAAGAGTCGGACGCTTAACTGAGTCACCCAGGTGCCCACTAAGTACTTCTTTAGACCCAGTTCTTTTGAGGAGTGAAAATTGGGTATGGCTAGTTCTGTGCCTTGAAGAAAAACTTGGGGGATGAAAGGGAGGACAGACTTTATATGCTTTCTTACCATTTTTTGGTTGAAGATGAGCAGTAGTCATCAGAATTTTCTAGCTAATAATCTTAGTTAAATCTCCTGGAGAGATTAGGTGGGTTAAGTATCCATGAGTCTAGGTAGCTCTGAAAAAGAAAACACTGCCATTCCTAGAGCCATTTTTCTTCTAAGTTATCCTGACTGTTCTCTAGCAGGGCATACGTATCCTTTTCTAAGTGAACTTACTCCAGCATCTTTTAAAATGCTTGATTATCTTTGGAGGCACCTGGGTGGCTCAGTCAGTTCATCGTCTGACTCTTGGTTATGACTCAGGTTATGATCTCAGGGTTGTGGGATTGAGCCCCACGTCGGGCTCCACACTCAGTGCAGAGTCTGCTTGTCCCCTCCTCCCTTCTGCCTCTCCTGCTGTGCGTCCACGCACTCTCGCTCTCTAAAAATGAATAAACAAAATCTTTGAAAAATAAATAAATGCCTGATTATCTTTTAAAATGCATGGTGGTCACTTAGGAATTGGTGTGAAGTTTTGAATTCAAACATTTGAGCACATGCCAAAGAATACACTTGTGAACCTTGACACATTTGTGTACGTTTTGAAAATCAGTGTTAGTGGACAGGTAGTACAAGCAATTTGTGCAAAGGCTTTTTTTAAACCAAAAGTACTTTTGTCTCTTAAAACTTTTTTCTTTGGGCGCCTGGGTGGCTCAGTTGGTTAGGCGACTACCTTCGGCTCGGGTCATGATCCTGGAGTCCCGGGATCGAGTCCCGCATCGGGCTCCCTGCTCGGCAGGGAGTCTGCTTCTCCCTCTGACCCTCCCCCCTCTCATGTGCTCTCTCTCTCCTTTCATCCTCTCTCTCAAATAAATAAATAAAATCTTTAAAAAAAAAACAAACTTTTTTTTTTTAAAGAAACAGGCTTGTGTGTATGTGTGTATCTATGTATTAATTTGTGTGTGTATTAGAAAGTAAAGACAAATTTTTTAGTACAGGGACAGTTCACAAATAATCTCTCAGAGAGTAAATTTTGTAAATTTTTGTGGGTATGCTTCCAGGTATAAGGTTTTATGTGTGTTTTGTTTTGTTTCACTGCATCCTAGGTGTTGAGATAATCATAACAAGTCCGTTTTCCTATATGCGTTTTTCCTTCTAGAGCCTTTGAAAAATAAAAATGTCTCTTTTTGTTTAGAAAACTGGTGACAAATACTGATCTTGAAAGATCAGAGATGAAAACTGTACGTTCAGTCTTTGATCACTTAAGATATATCTGATAAGGATATTTTCTTTACGAATTGCCTTGTATAAAGTGTAAAATTTGGATTACAAAAATTGGATTAACAGATAATTGGCGTAGTTTTTGGGACAATCTATTTTAGGAAAAAAGTTAAGGTATTTTTAGAAGCTTCATGAAGTTGCCTTGAAATCCCGGCACTTTAAAAAAAAACATTATGGCATGTATATCTTTTTTCAGCGGGGGAGATGCTGTCCGTGGCTGAGCACTTCCTGGAGCAGCAGATGCACCCAACAGTGGTGATCAGTGCTTACCGCAAAGCTTTGGATGATATGATTAGCACCCTTAAGAAAATCAGGTATTGAGGAGATCAGAAACGTACCATCAGCTAAGGGGGGGCCTGGAAGACTCATGTGTTCTGAGCTGGTGCAGGAAGACCAAGCACATCACCAGGAGTTTATACTCTGAAGTCCTGTATGTGAGGAATAGAGGAGGAGAGCAGAAGGAACAGAGGATAATGACAAAGGGTACAAAGTAGACAAAAGGAGCTGGGTTCAGTTCTTCAGAATATCTTTTGGTTACATGCTGTTTGCTTGTTTCCCTGTTAGGTGCTGCCATGGAAAATGTGTAGCAAAATAGACCTAGCTTCTCAAAGTTTAGATTCCAGTGGGGGGAGTTAGTTGAAGAGTTAGCTAACTAATTATTCAGGACTTAATACTAAAGTGTCCTACCATCACGTATGATTATGACTGATGCAGTCAATTCTCTAAGAAAATGCTGTGGAGGGTGGTAGCCGGCAGTTTTCCATTAAAGTCAAGAGGAGGGGCGCCTGGGTGGCTCAGTCGTTAAGCGTCTGCCTTCAGCTCAGGTCATGATCCCGGGGCCCTGGGATCGAGCCCCGCATCGGGCTCCCTGCTCGGTGGGCAGCCTGCTTCTCCCTCTCCCACTCCCCCTGCTTGCATTCCCTCTCTCACTGTGTATCTCTCTGTCAAATATATAAATAAAATCTTAAAAAAAAAAAAAAAAAGTCAAGAGGAGTGGGACTGAAAATGCTGTTTGAATCCCATCTAGGAACCAGAGAACTTGCTGTTTGCTGAGTATTAATAGGGTAGTGATAGGAGTGTGGAAAGGCAGGACTTCTGACGTCAGAGGATGTTAGGTCATGACAGAATACAGAATGTCTTTGATTTAAAAATGTTTAAAAATTAAAACCTATAATGTTCTACTCTGATGTGGTTGGGTCTTTGGGTACATAAGTCTCAAGTAACTTGGTGAGCTCTGTATTGTGTGCCTGTTAAGAAACAGCAAATGATAAAGTCTGTCCAGCACTCTTAGGGAATGTGGTGTTTGCCTGAAATTATTTTTATGAAATAAGCTGTGTAAGAATGTAGAGCTGACCAAAGGATTTCTTGAGTTTGTGAAGCTGAATTGATAGGAAGTTTTTCTTACCAAACAGTAATTGTCTAAATATCTCAGATGATACTCATAGAACTGTTGCTTCTTTTCTAAAATCCATAATTCAACAACTATGTAATGATAGCATATTATGTGCCTTACACTGTTACATGAAAATTTGGACAAGATAGTGTCCAAGGTCTTGTACAGCTTCATTTTTATGATTGTAGTCTTATCACATAAAAATGTATGCTGTTGTTAGGAAAGACTAAACACATAACAGCACCAAGTGGTACACCATGTAATAAGGTGCTGGATAGAATAGAATCAGGTGTTCAAGGATAGTACAGACTGATTATCAGGATGAGCTCTCAGAATTTGCTAGCTATGGGATAAGGTATCAAAGACAAAATGTGTTTTGACCCAAGTTATAAAAGTTGAGTTTATTTGGACGCCTGGGTGGCTCAGTCGGTGAAGTGTCTGCCTTCAGCTCAGGTCCTGATCCCAGGGTGCTGGGATCGAGTCCTGCATCGGGCTCCCTGCTCAGTGGGGAACCTGCTTCTCCCTCTGCCTGCTGCTCCCCCTGCTTGTGCTCTCTCTCTCTCTGTCAAATAAATAAAATCTTAAAAAAAAATAAAAGTTGAGTTTGTTTGGTTGAAGCAGAAGGTAAAGAACACATTATTTTTCTGTAAACTCTTAAGTTTGGAGGGTTGTCAGGCATGAAAACAGATTACTCAGGGATTCGAGACACTTTCCAGGGATGGGTTAGTTGTAATCTTGTTGAAAGGCAGAGGGGGATGGACAGTTCTGCCTGTTGGCCCACTCTGGCCCCCAAGCTGTGGATGAGGGACTTCCTTGAATATCCAAGGTCTCTGCTGAGCATACTACCTGTTTCACCTTTCTCCAGTACCCCTGTTGATACCAGTAACCGAGATATGATGCTGAACATCATCAACAGCTCTATTACTACGAAAGCAATCGGTCGGTGGTCCTCGTTGGCTTGCAGTATTGCCCTAGATGCTGTCAGAACTGTGCAGTTTGAGGAGAATGGTCGTAAGGAGATCGACATCAAGAAATACGCAAGGGTGGAAAAGGTAAGCTCTTTCAACGTGTGTTTGGAAGACAGCTTATTTCCTAGTAGGAATCAGCTTACTTGTGGAGGACATAGGTTTATGTCTTTATAATTAGAAGAATATTTGCTGCTTAGAAAACAAAAACCTGAGGGCGCCTGGGTGGCTCGGTTGGTTGAGCGACTGCCTTCGGCTCAGGTCATGATCCTGGAGTCCCGGGATCGAGTCCCGCATCGGGCTCCCTGCTCGGCAGGGAGTCTGCTTCTCCCTCTGACCCTCCCCCCTCTCGTGCTCTCTGTCTCTCATTCTCTCTGTCTCAAATAAATAAATAAAATCTTTAAAAAAAAAAGAAAACAAAAACCTGAAAAAAAAAGGGTACCAAGGGCGTATTCCCGAAATAGTTCTGTTACTTTCACTGCTGTTCCTACCCAAGGTTTACAGAAGCTAGAGAAAGGCTTATTGGTGTTTCCATGTTTGTGCGTTTGCATACATATCTGCCACTTGGTGAAGATACGAACAAGGGCTCCAGGCTGTCTCACTAATAGGCCCCAGAAAGCACTCTCCGTCTCTACTCATTTAAGGTCGACAAGTAGCATTAGTAGCTTCTGGCCTATAGGTGGAGCCCCAAGCCTAAAAATTCTGTGGGAATCTTTTCCAGGAAGAGAGAATCTTTGTCACTGAATTTCTTAGAGTCTCAGCTCACTTTCAGATTGGGGTTCTGGTCCATGATTGGTGTTCCTCCTAGAGGGAAAAAAATGTGATTGCAACCTTCCTTTTTTTTTTAAGATTTTACTTACTTACTTATTTGAGAGCGAGAACGAGAGAGAGAGAGAGAGAGAGAGAGAGAGAGAGCGCGCGCATGTGAGGGGGGAGGGTCGGAGGCAGAGGCAGACTCCCTGCCGAGCAGGGAACCCGATGCAGGACTCAATCCCGGGACTCCAGGATCATGACCCGAGCCGAAGGCAGTCGCTTAACCAACTGAACCACCCAGGCGCCCCAACCATGTTTGTTTTTGACGTTCAAAGAAGAAAGCTATGTTAGAAACCTGAAATAGTGCTCATTTGGGAAAGCTGTCTAGGAAGGGAGTTGAGAAACTGGCTCCTCTTGGTTGTGGATGAAAGTGGGTCTTTTGCTCAGATACCTGGGGGCATCATCGAAGACTCGTGTGTCCTACGGGGAGTCATGATTAACAAAGATGTGACCCATCCACGAATGCGGCGTTATATCAAAAACCCTCGCATTGTGCTGCTGGATTCCTCTCTGGAATACAAGAAAGGAGAAAGCCAGGTAAGGTTCCTGCCCTCTTCCTTGAAGTTGGTGTAAGGATCTGACTGCTAATAGGGACAAGGGAAATAAGGTATGTTTATTACATTGTCTGCTTTTGTGTCAGTTAGTGATCTCCATATATATTTCCTGCTTCTTAAAGGAACTCTTTAACGTAGCTAGTATTGACTTGAGTTTACAGATGAGGGATCTAAAACTCAGAGAAGTTAGGTAAATTGAGGAACACAACCATGTTGACCAAATCAGGATTTGAACCCAGCACTGTTGGCTTCAGTTCCACACTACCACGCCACCTCTCCTAACGCATGAGTAGGAAGTAATTCAGCTGGGAAATGCCAAAGAATTCCCAGAGGAAGGAGGTTCACCAGGCTCTGTTACCTGAGTATAGAATAACTGAAGCTTGTTAACACAGAGATTGGGAACAAGATGTAGTTTATTGGTGGGAAGAATTAAGACCCAGAATTACTATGCACACTGACAGGCCGGAGGTAACATTGCACTGAGGGTCAGGGACCTTAGGCCACAGTATCCACTGATTGCCTTTGACTTTGAATTCCACTTAATGTGTAATTAAATGAAGGCCTTAAGCTGGAGTGCTGGAGCTAAACTAGCTTACAGAGGGGCGGGCTCCTGGCTTCAGGCCTCTAATGGACACCTTCTGGGGTGCATGAGAGGACTGGGTAGAGGAGCCTGATACTCAGGATGATCCTGAAGAGCTTCACTTGTCCAAGATTTTTGTTAAGTCCATGACTTCCTTCTCCACCACACAGACTGACATTGAGATCACAAGAGAGGAAGACTTCACGCGAATCCTCCAAATGGAAGAAGAGTACATCCAGCAGCTCTGTGAGGACATTATCCAACTGAAGCCCGATGTGGTCATCACAGAAAAGGGCATCTCAGGTAGGACTCTCTTCGCTTTCCATCCTCCTGTTGAGGTAGAAGAGGGTGGGTTGACCTCCCCTCCCCCACTGGCATAGACAGCATAGTAAACGTGTGATGGTTTAGGGTACATTGAGGATGGAACCAGTTCAGAACCCAGGAGTTCTGGCTTCCAGTTTGACACCTCTGCTCTTGGGTTTACAGATTTAGCTCAGCACTACCTCATGCGGGCCAATATCACAGCAATCCGCAGAGTCCGGAAGACAGACAATAATCGCATTGCTAGGTGAGTAGGCCACGTAAAAGTAAGATTCTTCCTTCCCATGTGTTTCCCTTTTGGAGCTTTATAATGCAGTTACCATTTCCTGAAAAGGTTTAATACAGGACCCAGTCCGTCAAGTCAGGTACAGGTGGGAATAACTTGGGTTTAGCTGTGTGCCCTCTTCAGAAATTCTCCAGTCCAACAATTATTTGCTGCAGGAGTCATTTTATACTGCTGCTAACGAGTAGTGCTCAGCTTATGCTTAGACATCTATGGTCCCTATCTCAGGGTCTCTTATAGCCTGTTTAAACTATCTCAGAGCACAAACGTTGGTTTCCCTGATTGGATCTTCAGCTGCTATTAATGCAACTTAAGATTGCACTCACCTTAGATGAACCATGAGAGACAGTGGACTCTGAGAAACAAACAGGGTTTTAGAGGTGAGGGGGGGGGAGGATGGGTTAGCCTGGTGATGGGTATTAAAGAGGGCACGTTCTGCATGGAGCACTGGGTGTTACACGAACAATGAATTATGGAACACTACATCGAAAACTAATGATGTGATGTCTGATGATTAACATAATTTAAAAAACTTTTTATCTTGAAAAAAAAAGATAGCACTCATCTTTTCTACACTGATTCTGTGTTCACATACCATTCATTTTTAATACTAATTTTTATTTTAAAAAGTTAAGTCTATCCCAGTATCACATATCAGATCCAAGTTGAGTTTTATACTTCTCCTAGCTCTGAAATGGCTCTGAGCATACATGGGTACAAATAGTTGACTGCACGCCCATGAGTGGGGAAAAAGTGACAAGTTAGTTTTGTGTTTGATGAAATTGAGTCAGACATACACTAATGTACTTACTTTCCTTCTTGCTTGACTTTTGCATTGTCTTTAGTACAGTTCTTTTACTGGCCTTGGGCTCTAATTGGGCAGTACAGGACAAATTCTATCTGGAAAGGACCATTATGTGGTACATACACATTAGATATGCCTGAGAACGCATTTGTCCAGCGTTTAGTATCCACAAAATATACTTGAATTAAACTGTACTTGGTTATAGTAGTTGCTGTAGGTATATACACTGGCATTTATAAAGCTTTGTTAGTCTAAGGAAGCTTCACCTATATATATTTGAGAATCTAATTCTCCAGGCAGCCAAGACTTCCCGAGTTATGTAGCAGTGTTTTCCAGCAATCCACTTTTGGCCTTATCCCCAGCCACAGACCCTAGGGACTAGGAAGATGAGTAAAACTACCCGAAATCACCTGCCCCCCAATCTAATCAACAGAGCCTGTGGGGCCCGGATAGTCAGCCGGCCGGAAGAGCTGAGAGAAGATGATGTTGGGACAGGAGCAGGGGTGTTGGAAATCAAGAAAATTGGAGATGAGTACTTCACATTCATCACTGATTGCAAAGACCCCAAGGCCTGTACCATTCTCCTCCGTGGGGCCAGCAAAGAGGTTCTCTCGGTGAGTCTGCCTCAGAAGGATGACTGTGTGCACAGGTCATTCCATTTCTTTTTTTTTTTTTTTTTTTAAGATTTTATTTATTTATTTGACAGAGAGATAGCGAGAGCAGGAACACAAGCAGGGGGAGTGGGAGAGGGAGAAGCAGGCTTCCCGCCGAGCAGGGAGCCCGATGCGGGACTCGATCCCAGGACCCTGGGATCATGACCTGAGCCGAAGGCAGACGCTTAACGACTGAGCCACCCAGGCACCCGGTCGTTCCATTTCTTGAGAGAGGCCCAGAGACCTAAAATCATCCTGTTGCCCGTTCATAGCTATTTAATTTTTGCTATGTGGCCACAAATATCTTTTTTTTTTTTTTTAAGGTTAAAAACCATTTTTTAGGGGCATCTGGTTGGCTCAGTTGGTAAAGCATGCAGCTCTTGATCTTGAGGTCATGAGTTCGAGCCCCACCTTGGGTATAGACATTATATACATGCATACATAATGTAAAAAAAAATTTCATAATTAAAAAAAATGTAAAATTTACCATCTTAACCGTTTTTTAAGTGTATAGTTCTGTACACATTCACATTCTTGGGCAGTAGATCTTCAGAACCTTGTCATCTTGCAAAACAGACATACCCATTGAACAGTGACTCACCATTTCCCCGGCAACCACTGCTTCCTTATTTTTTAAGTTGATGTTACAAATACCACCTATTTCTCAGGTTAAGTAACTTACCCAAAGGTGCCAGCAAGTACCTATAACACGCAGCCCCCGAAGCGCCACAGTTGGGATGGGACAGAATGGGGTAGTGCTGTGTGTAGTCTGACATCGCACCCCCGGCCCTGTCATGCGCCTGTGTTTCATGTGTTTCTCCAAAGTGCAGGCCATCTGCTCTGCCCCGCAGGGGATCCAGGGACCTTTCCGATTGCCCTCCCTGATGGTTTCCCACACTTGGCAGTTAGGGAGCCCTTGAGTGCCTCTGATGTGTTCCTGAGTCATCAGGTTTCGGCTTCATATTGTCCGTTTGCTTTCCCAAGGAGGTGGAACGCAACCTCCAGGACGCCATGCAGGTCTGCCGCAACGTCCTCCTCGACCCCCAGCTGGTTCCGGGAGGCGGGGCCTCTGAAATGGCCGTGGCCCACGCCTTGACAGAAAAGTCCAAGGCCATGACGGGTGTGGAGCAGTGGCCATACAGGGCTGTTGCCCAGGCCTTAGAGGTCATCCCTCGTACCCTTATCCAGAACTGTGGGGCCAGCACCATTCGTCTGCTTACCTCCCTTCGGGTGAGTTCCTTCCCGAGCTTTGCTGCTGGTGGGGTGGGGAGAGCTGCTTGGCCTAGGAGGATGGTTCATGTCTGTGTATCTGGCTCTCCTGACACCTTGTGCCTGCAGGTGTCCTCCCTCTGAACACTCACCTGTTCGCTGTCTTTGTCATCGCCTTTTCTCACTTCACTGTTCTTGGTTTATTACCTAACGTTCCTGCCCACTTCCTTGTTCTTGGTGTTTTTTTCCTTGAACTGTTGACGCTTCTTCCGACTATAGGCCAAGCACACCCAGGAGAACTGTGAGACGTGGGGTGTAAATGGTGAGACAGGCACCTTGGTGGACATGAAGGAACTGGGCATCTGGGAACCACTGGCTGTAAAGCTGCAGACATACAAGACGGCAGTGGAGGTGAGGCTCCTGGGACCTACGCTGTGCTGCTGATTTGCACAGAACCAGAAACCAGCGTGTTGGGCTCAGTCTTGAAGGGAGGGGTGTAGAAGGCAGAGTGTTCTTGGAAGGTCTCCCAAGGAATCCATCCCCTTACTTAACCTTTAGCTCGTATAGAAAGCAAGGTGACTGCATAAGATGTGTCCCTTGCTGAGGGAGAGCTGAATTTTCCCTGCCAGGCTCTGAAAAGGCAGATCTCAGATAAAATGCTAATCGTGTGGGAGGAGCTAGGTGTTCTGTTTTAAAGAAAACAAGTATCCCTCCATTGTCTGCTGGCCTCTTTGGGGCTGTGGTTTTTCCCTAGACGGCAGTTCTTCTACTGCGGATCGATGACATCGTCTCGGGCCACAAAAAGAAGGGTGATGACCAGAGCCGGCAAGGCGGGGCTCCCGATGCCGGCCAGGAGTGAGTGGAGGGCAACGCCAGCTCAAGGCACCAAGCCGGCAGAGGCTCCCTCTTCCCTGAGCCAGACTGCCAGGGGCACTGTGGATGTCTTTGTTTGGAAGGGACCGGGTTGAGGGGTAGCCTCAGCCCCTTTCTGTCCCAGCTCAGTTTGCAAAAGGCGCTGACATGTAACTCTTCTCTATTGTAAGCTTTCCATTTAATTTAGTTTGCTTCCGATGATTAAATCTAAGTCATTTGAGACGGTGGTTATGTGTTTTGCAACCTTGGGTCATGTCTCTGCCCCCTCGCAAAGAGGGAGGAGGCAGAAGACCTTGCTGGGGAGGAAGGGCAATGGGAACGAGGTGTAAGTATCTGCCTCCCTAAAGGTATTTTTCAGACTTCCCAGTAGATGCTGGTTGGGAAGACTCTTGGAATTGAAAGGGTCATACTTGAAAGCTCAAAGAAGCGCGGCTTTGTACTCACGACCCAGAGAAGAGGAGGAGCCTGTCCAGACGCCAGGTGTCCCAGACCCCAGGTGTCCCAGACCCTGGGTGTCCCATCGGTGGTTGTGTGGAGAGCAACACCCAGCACGCGCTAGGGCTCGGGCGTTTGTCCTAAAGAACATAGCATGGGTTTTTTCTGTTGTCTCCTGTCACTTTCAGAATCCCTCCTGTCTTACCTGGAGCGCTTTTCTTCCTGACTGCAGACTGTGCTCTGGCCTGCTGGCTGGTCCTGGTGGGCTCGTGTCTTGGGAGGGCCTTTCCTGCTGGCAGACATGGAAGGGTTAATTGCAGTTCGCACTTTGTTCTTATCAAGGGAGGAAAATAATGGCGGTGGGATGCTGGAGGCCAGGTGGGGCTGGCCTGTGATTTCTTCAGTATCCTTCCTCTTGGCTCCTGGGCCCTTCACGTCCCCTTGGTTCTTATGACTCACGTAGTTAGCCTTTATCTCCTCCCGACTGCAGGCCTTAGTCATGATGGGCTGAATACCAGGTGGAAGAAGAAGAGCACACAGTGCCTGCTGCATAATAAACACACTAGTCATTGTGCACACAGTGACTTGTCTCCACAAGGACTCTAGGATTGGTAACATCCCCCATTTTACGTTGGGGCGTCTGGCACAGATAGGTCGTGTCAAGGGCCACAAGGCTGGCGAGTGGCAGACGGGCTTCCTGTGGGCGGTTTGGCTCCCAGCAGGCTGCGCTCACTGCAGGAGGTGCGAGGGGGCTCTGGAGGCCTCTGGTCCATTTGCACCCGAGGTGCAGCGTTGGCTCAGCCCCTCAGCCCCCTCGGAGGTCCTTGCTCTTCTTCCGGTCCAAGGGGCTCTGGAGTAAGCCTGCCTGTCCTGTGCTGAGATCCCTGCCTCTATCGAATCAGTCATTCAGAGTTCTAGGACCTTAGACAAGAGGTAAGTGACTAGGTCTTGAAGTGGTGTTCACAAAGACCCTGTGGGTCTTTGCTCCCGTTCGATTTCCCCCGACATCCACTCTGGCTGTGGTTGTCCCCATCGGGCACGGGGCTGAATGCTAGGGGAGCGTGTGGTGGCCTGCCTGCTGTCGTCAAGCCCCTTCTCTGAGCACCTCTGTGAGCGGGAGCCCTGGCGAGCTCCACCGGTCCATACTGTGCTCCGTGCTGTGCCGGCTGCCTCAGTCGCTACGGTCCGTGGGCCCGTGAACAGTTTGCCACCTCCTTGACTTTGGGCATGGCCCTCCTTGACTTTGGGCACGGCCCTCCCTGCTGTCAGACTCCTAGATTCCACCAGATCCTGTTTTCCTCCTGTAAAGCAGCATCTTTGTGGGTGGTGGGGAGGCTTGAATTCCCGACTACTCAGGCAAGACTCGTTCCTACTTTCCCGTCAGGTTCCAGAGTTGATAGCTCAGACGATACAAGTACTTGTCTCAGAAATGAGTTTTTTGTTTTGTTTTTTTAATATTTTATTTATTTAACAGAGACACAACAAGAGAGGGAACACAAGCAGGGGGAGTGGGAGAGGGAGAAGCAGGCTTCCGGCCGAGCAGGGAGCCTGATGCGGGTCTGGACCCCAGGACCCTGGGCTCATGACCTGAGCCGAAGGCAGCCGCTTAATTGACTGAGCCACCCAGGCGCCCCAAAAATGAGTTTTTTTGAGAAAACTTGAGTTCATCCCAGAGTAGCCATTTGGGGAAAAATGAAGTTGGATCCCTACTTCATTCACTGTTTGCAAAATTAATTCCAGGCAGCTGAAAGGTTTCAATATAAGAAAGTGAAACTAGAAGAAAACATGACATTTTAGAAAGTATCAGAGTGGGGGGGGCGCCTGGGTGGCTCAGTTGGTTAAGCGACTGCCTTCGGCTCAGGTCATGATCCTGGAGTCCCTGGATCGAGTCCCGCATCGGGCTTCCTGCTTGGCAGGGAGTCTGCTTCTCCCTCTGACCCTCCCCCCTCTCATGTGCTCTCTCTCTCTCATTCTCTCTCTCTCAAATAAAAAATCTTCAAAAAAATCAGAGTGGGAGAAAATGATGTATACATGAAACACTGGCATCGTGAAAAAGACAAGCAGCGGGGGGGCATTGGGGGATGTGGGGATAGTTGTCCCCATACAAAAGTTAATTCTTTAAAGAACTTTTAGAAATTAGCAGGAAGAGAGAGGCTACAGAAAAATAGGCCAAGGGTGTAAATAGCTCAAGGAGTCACGATAAATGACAAAACACAAGGAGCTGGCTAACCTTATTTGCAGGGACAAGCAAGTAAGCGTGGTAAACTCTTAGCGAGGGTCTGGAGAAGCAGGCCCTCTGGCACGTGGCCTGTCGATAAACCTCACAGGTCAGTTTGATCTGGCTGTTTATCTCCTATATTTGGATTCAAATGTGTATGACATGCTGTACATACAGGGATATTCATTTCAACGTCCACCATAGCAAATTGTTGTAAACTGCCA
Source organism: Neomonachus schauinslandi (assembly GCF_002201575.2). NCBI lineage: Eukaryota > Metazoa > Chordata > Mammalia > Carnivora > Phocidae > Neomonachus > Neomonachus schauinslandi. The sequence goes on along the minus strand of NC_058408.1, from coordinate 1,981,771 downwards.
AGGTTCTGGGTAAATGGATCCATGGGAGTCCTCCTGTGCTGAAATATTTGAGTGGAGAATGAGCTCCGGGTGCAGAGACCGTCCTCCACGCAGACGTGTTAAGAGCAAGCTGCGGGGGCGCCTGGGTGGCTCAGTTGGTTGAGCGACTGCCTTCGGCTCAGGTCATGATCCTGGAGTCCCTGGATCGAGTCCCGCATCGGGCTCCCTGCTTGGCGGGGAGTCTGCTTCTCCCTCTGGCCCTCCCCCCCTCATGTGCTCTCTCTCAAATAAATAAATAAAATCTTTAAAAAAAAAAAAAAAGAGCAAGCTGCGGAACGGCGTTTGGATGCCATTGCGTGGTAGTACATGTGTGTAGGCAGCATGCATGCGTGTGCGTTATGCACAGAAGAGCTTTGGTTTTGTTTTGCTTTATTAAGCTCTACACCCAGTGTGGGGCTTGAACTCACCACCCCGAGACCAAGAGTCGCACGCTCCCCTGCCTGAGCCAGCCGGGCACCCCCGCATAGAACATCTCTGGAAGGACAAACTTAACAAACGCAATAGTGGTGGTCTCGGGAAGGACCCGGGTTGCTGGGGAATAAAGATGATCCCCTTCCGGACCTTGTGAAGTTTGTGTCATACGCATTATTATTAGTCAAAATAATTTTAAGCAGAAACACCCAAAAACAACAAAAAGGGGATTTATTCATCCAGACATGAACTCCTTTTGACAAATTTATTCATCCAGACATGAACTCTCACCTCTTACTTACTGAACTACCTTTTCTCCGCAATAAAACTGTGAGCTCTTCTAGGACAGGAACCTGCATACCTGGGGGCCCAATAATAATTGGCAACCATCTGGGGTACGCTGTCTCCCACCCCCAATTCTATCAAATTCCTCTCTGTCTTCCCTACAACACAGCGTACCGGGATCCGCTGGGATCTTGAATCCTGACATCGTGGCCCCTTACGGGCTGCCAGCGTGGCCCGTCGGGTAGGAGAGGTCTGGGGTCTGGCTGCACACCTGTCTAGTCCGGGGTGTCTTGCTTGGAGCCCCACTGGGGATGAAGAGCTAACCTTTCTGATTGTATTCTCTTCAGCCGGGATCTGGGCTCAAGGGGGCGGTCTCTTTAAGAAGTGGCGTGAGACCCCGCCCTGCACCGAGATCAGCTGAGGTTGCGAGTCACATGACTCTGGAGTCTCTTCCGCCCTCTGAAGTTGGGGCCCCATGGGCGGCCGCGAGGGGCCCCGCTGGGGCCGAGGGTGCTGTGCCCCCAGCCCCACTCTCCTCCTGGGTCTTCTCATGTCTGCAACCCCGCTTGGCCTGCTGGGGGAGGAGACCCGCCAGGTGAGGGGCTAGAAGAGTGGGTGCTTCAGGAAATGCTGCCCTGGGAGGGCACCCGAGCGCCAGCGGGGGCGGGGGGCCGCCGGGGCCCATGGGACAGGATCGTGGAGGGCGGAGGCTCCCTGTCTTCGGGGGACACCTGACGGACCCTGCTGGCCCGGGGTGACCCAGGTGGGGCTTTTCCTTACCCCTCCCCCAGCCCTGCGCCCTCATCTGCCGCCAGGGTCGGGGTGGTTGTGGCTCTGCCCACCTCCGCGCCTTCCAGATTCCTGAGTTCCCACACCGCGCTTCTCGCCTCTCTGCATCCTACCCAAGCGGCTTCGTCCTGTGTCTCTTTCCCGACTCCGTGCCCTTGACCCTCCACGGCCCCGTGTTGCAGGTGTCTCTGGAGGTCATCCCTGACTTGCTGGGCGCCCGCCAGAACCTGCTTCACATCCGGGCAGTGGGCACCAACTCCACCCTGCACTACGTGTGGGGCAGTACGGGGCCTCCAGCGGCGCTGATGGTGGCCACCAACACCACCCACAGCACCCTGGCTGTCAACTGGAGCCGCCTGCTCTCCCCGGAGCCGGCCGGGGGCCTCAGCGTGCTCCCCAGGGGCAGCGTCCAGTTCTCTTCCGCCCTTGTCTTTACCAGGGTGAGGAGGCTGGGGGAGAAGCAGGGGGAGAGGCAGAGGGGTCATCCGGATCCCAGGGAGGGACTGAAAACTGTCAAGAATGGGAGGCTGGGGGTGGGGGCCCGCGAGTGGGGGTGGGGCCTGCGAGGGGGTGGGGGGTGGGAGAGTGACGATCCTGTCACTTCCGGAAGAACGGGACTCAGCAAGCCCCGTCCCACCTCACCCCACCCGCCAGCTGTTTGAATTTGACAGCACTAACACATCCCAGGCGTCAGCCAAGCCTCCAGGAAACCCGTATCCCCCGTATTCCCTGGCCGAGTTCTCCTGGAACAACATCACGGACTCCTTGGATCCTGCCACCCTGAGCGCCACATTCCGAGGCCACCCCATTCACGACCCCGCAGGGGCTTTTGCCAACGGCAGCCTGGCCTTCAGGGTAAGGTGTGGGGAATCAGAGGAACTCAGAAGGTGGCTTATGAGGGTGGGGGTGGCCTTCCAACACAGACAGGCCCCCGCTTCCCATGCCTCCCCCGCCTCCCCCACTCCAGGTGCAGGCTTACCCCAGCTCTGGCCGACCGGCCCAAGCCCCGCGCCTCCTGCATTCGGCGGACACCTGCCAGCTAGAAGTAGCCTTGGTTGGGGCCTGTCCCCGGGGAAACCGCTCCATGTTCGGGCTGGAGGTAGTCACCTTGGGCCAGGGCCCTGACTGCCCTTCTGTGCAAAAGCAGCACTCCATTGATGATGAATATGCACCTGCTGTCTTCCAGGTCAGGCTTCCAGCGGAGAGGCGGGGGGATGGGGGAACGTAGGAGGAGCCCTGTGGGACCTCAGAGACTCGTATAACCATTTACTAACTAGCAACGTAGTTCAGCTCCTTTAAGTGCTGGTCACTGTGCTGATGAATGTGGCCAGGCCTCTGCCTTCAGTGCAGAAGACAAGGCGGGCCTGGGGGCCTGGGGCGGAAGCTGAGTGCAGGCTTGCAGAGGGGCAGGGCTGGGAGAGGACCCGGTGCTCCAGATCCAACTCCCCCTTCTATGGAGGAGAGCCTCAGGCTTTGTGCAAGCAGCCTTCAGTCCTGGAGGCAGGCCCAGGCCCCAGGACAGCTAGTGACAGTGGGAGGCTGGGAAGGGTGAGGAACAGAAGGGTCGGCACAGGTCAGTCCTCCTCATCCTGTTGTCTTTCTCCCCAGTTGGACCAGCTGCTGTGGGGCTCCCTCCCATCGGGTTTCATGCAGTGGCGGCCGGTGGCTTTCTCCCAGAGGCAGAGGGGCCGGGACTCAGCCCTGCCCTGCCAAGCTTCCCCCCTTTACCTCACCTTGGAATACCCTCTCCCCCAGTCACCCATTGTCCGAGGCTTCTTTGGGTCCCAGACCAACTTCTGTGCCTTCAATCTGACATTTGGGGTTCCCACGGGCCCTGGCTACTGGGACGAACACTACCTCAGCTGGTGAGGGCCAGGGCGGGACCAGGGCTTTGGGAGTGGACGTGGGGCAGCCCAGCGTCCCGGTCTTCCTGCCTAACCTGCTTACCTGTCTTTCTCACTCTGCTTGCCCTAGGTCGATGCTCCTGGGTGTGGGCACCCCTCCAGTGGACAGCTTGTCCCCGCTCATCCTGGGCATCATGGCGGTGGCCCTGGGTGCCCCAGGGCTCATGCTGCTGGCAGGAGGCGTGGTTCTGCTGCTGGGCCAAAAGCAGTGCTCGGAATACCAGCCTATAAATTGAGGCCCGCTCACTGGAGGGCAGGACATGAATTTCTGGGCCTGCCTCGCTGGTCTGCCGGATGAAGGGTCAGCTGCTCCCTTCTTCCATCTGGCTTCCCTGCAGGACCTCAGAGACTACCCTCGGCTTCCTGGAGGCCCCCCAGATGGGGCTTCCCTCATACTCTGGGGAGGGACCAGCAACAGGATGAATGCTAGAGGTGGAGGAGTCCCTTGGCGATGCCTCCCTGCCCCACCAGCCCTATTTCCCGGAATGGGACTCACAGGCCTAAATGAGAGGCCTTCTGACTTGTTGGCTGCCCTGGAAGGCACGAAATAGACTCATTTTCTCCCCAGGGCTCGTCTCTCAGTGTGTGGGTGTTGGGAGCGGGTGTGGGGCTGGTTCCAGGAACCAGAGGCTGAGACGTGAGCGTTGGAGGCACGTCTCCGTGTGCGGCCCCCCTCCTCCCCCCCCCCCCCCTCTCTGTCCTGTGGGGCAAGGGGTTCTGGACCAGTCTGCGTCAGACAAGGAAGGGATGCCTGAGAGTAGGGCTCCAACATGAAGGAAGAGCCAAGGAAGACCGTGGTGGTCATTTATTGTCACACACACGTTCACACGGGGTTCACATCAGCCACCGTGCCCTGCAGCCACCCCCAGCCACCATGTGTGTGGGCGTGCACACACACACTCCTACCCCTCTCCAGAGGCAGGCTTCCCCTCCCCTCCGCACCTCCTCCCCTGGGAGAGGCGTGTTCTGAGCAGTTTGGAGGTGGGAGGTTACCGGGCCTGACTGGGTTGGAAGGGAGGAGGTATCAGCTCTGGGCTACGGCAGCTTTAATCATCTGGACTGAAGCTGAAGGTCCAGCGAGGGCCAGCGGTGGAGGGTCCTGAACCCAGGCCCCCAGGAAGGTTTCCACCAAACGTGCAAGTCCTGCACGATCGGATGCCCAGCCTTTATCTTCAGCATGGGCAATATTTCCAGTCTCCCTGCGGCCCTCTGCTCAGACCAGGGACGGAAATGGTCAGTCTGGCTGTGGCTCACAGGAGGCTGGAGGGTGGGGCAGAGGCCAGCCGCAGTGGGTCCCGCGGGCGCTGCTGGGGAAGGAACCTCACCGCTGCTCCCTGTCCTGGCTCCCCGTCCTCAGCACACGTAAGGGACATGGCCATCCACCTCTTTCCCTGCAAGAAACCCTCCCTCCTGACGGCCCCAGGCTCCCGAGGTAAAAGGCCCACTCGGACTCGGGGGAGAGCAGGGGACGGTTGGGCAGTACTGGGGCTCATCCCCCGAGGCACCAGGGCCGGGGTGGGTACTCAGCCCCAGGGCCGAGGCCTGCGGTCCAAGGCGGAGCGGGCGTGGTCGGGGTAGTCCAGGCGGCTCTCGGCTGCAGTGAGCATGCGCTCGGGCTCCACCACGAACATGTAATAGAGGTTCCACACCAGCATGGACAGCAGCGGCAGGAACGTGAGGCCGTAGCCGAAGCCTCGGAAGGAGCGGCCCACAGCGAAGGTCAGCCAGTACACCAGCCTGGGGGGGCCGGAAGAGGGGAGTGCGTCAGCTAGCTGGCATGTACATCAGCCTGGGGGGGGCCGCGGGTACAGCAGACTCGTCTGAACAGCCCGAGCTTACGCACTTAACGGGCTGGACACCGCATGACGTCGGGGCCACTAACATAGACGCCCCTGTGTCTCCATGAGGCGAATATATCACTCCCCTCCCTCTCTGCTGACTTTCCAAATTTAACTTTAAAACTTTTGCATAGGCAGTATACGTTCACATGGTTCCAAATGCAAAGGCACCAGTGAGAATAGTAAAATGTCTCCCTGCCCCTATCCTCACCCCTCAGCCCCCCACCTCCCCTCCACCCCTGACTTGGATGTCCAGTATCACGGCAGTTTTGCGTCAAGCACTTTATGTATAGATGAGCAAGCAATGGGTGCATGTTTTCCTTTTCCCCTGTTTTGAAGTTTGGTAGCACACCATACAGACTGGTCCACACGCTGTTTTCCCCCATTAACTGTATCTTGGAGATTCGGGTTATAGCAGTACATAACCAGCTTCCTCATCTTGCACATCCTGATTACATCCCACTGTATTGGTTTCTCCTTTTGCAGATGAAGAAACTAAGACTCCAAAGGGGTTAAGTAAAACTGGTCCAAGGTGGCACATCAGGGAAACGGTAAAACTGTGATTTGAACCCAAGCCCGATCGTCACCCTCTCTCCTGCCACTCTAGAAAAAAGAGAGTAAGGAAGCCAGCTTCAAGAGGGCCTGGAGCCCAAAGGGATGGGTCTTTCCCCTCTTGGAATATCCACTCCAAATACACACCCCCAATGCCAGGAGGGCAGCAGCTTCCTCTTAACGGGTGGAGGACCACTTAGTACAAAACGGCCGTGCCTCCACTCTCACCCCTGGGACGAGGGGGAGAGCCTTGGCACTGCACCGGCAGGCACAGCGGGACACTAGCCCTTCCCGGGCACCAGACTCCTGCAAGCTCTCTGCATGAAGTCACTCATTTAACCCCCACGCTCCGCAGAGGATGAAGCCGGGCACAAGCGCTGAGCACCTTGCCTGCCGTAGGGAAGGAAGGGCCCTGGGGACACTGGAGGGGCTGCATTCCAGGCCCTACTGCTGCTGGCGGGTCTCAGCAGCTCCTCTCCCCGGTCTGTTGGCTTTCCTCGCTGTGAACGGGGTGAGAAGGGCAGACAAGCATGGGGTCTGCTTAAGCCAACTTCTGTCTGAGGCCGGCGCTCCCCAAGACGGACATGGGAGGGTAAGTTACCCAAGTAGGAACAGGAACGTGTTCATCTGGGGGAACATCTGGGAAAAAACAGGCCACACCACAGCCAGGAGGCTGGTGGGACAGACGGTCACTAGACTAGTCAGAAGTGACAGCACAGAGATTCTAGCTCAAGAGCAAGAATGTTTGGGGCGCCTGGGTGGCTCAGTCGCCAAGCATCTGCCTTCGGCTCAGGTCATGGTCCCAGGGTCCTGGGATCGAGCCCCGCATTGGGCTCCCTGCTCCGCAGGAAGCCTGCTTCTCCCTCCCACTCCCCCTGCTTTTGTTCCTTCTCTCACTGTGTCTCTCTCTGTCAAATAAATAAAATCTTTAAAAAAAAAAAAGAGCAAGAATGTTCTAGCAGTTAAAGGGACCTGGAATCCTGCATCAAAAGTAATAAAAGGAAATACGTTAGGGAAAAAATGGAAAGATCTGCATGCGCCTTCAGAAATTCAAAAGTGCTTTCTGGGTTAACAGCAGTTCACGTGGAAACACCCCAAAGAGTTTCAGGTGACTTCCAAATGAAAGCAGAGGAAGGAGGCTGCGTGAGAGCCAATGTGGCTCCATTTGTATGAGCAGGAGGCCAATGCCAGTGACCACCAACAATCAGGAGGCTCTCCTGCCCGGAGGGAAGGTCACAGGACACTGAGGGACTAGGACCATTTGGCAAAGTAAACCGTGGAGGAGCAGGGTGTTGGAGTAGGGACATCCAGGGCTGTTATCAAATATCTGAACTGTCCTGGGCAGTTCCAGAGTCAAAGTCAGGACAGCAGTTTACAGCACGACACAAAGAAAGACTCTCTAGTAATTGGGACCTTTGAAAAATGAAATACACTGTCTTACACAGAACTGAACATTGGTCACAGGGGGTGTCCAACTAGAGGCCAATGGCCACCTGACCAGAGTCTCACAGGGGACTGCCAGCAATGGGTGGGAGGTTGATCTAGGTGACCCCCGGCAGCCCTTCCAGTTTTGGGTTGGTCTATGGCTCCCTGAAATCAACTTCCTTTGGGAAGACATAGAGCTGATCACCTGCTACCAGGTGAGGTATGGTGCAAGGGAGAAGTGGACTCATGGATCCAGGGTGCAATCCGGGCTAATGCAGAATCCAGAAGGCTCCCTGTCCCTGTCTCCCCAGACAAGATGCCGGGGTCCCTCCAGCACCGTCCCCGCCCCTGAGCCCCACCCCCAGCCAACTCACCGGGAGATGGCAAAGAGACCAGTGAGCAGAGGGAGCAGTTTCAGGGTCTCTTGGGGCAGGTAGGTGGAGAGCACAGCCAGGTTGAAGAAGTACAGGATGAAGAGCTGGACTGACTGGGCCACGTAGCGCCGGTGGATCTCCACCTCCCGCCGTGGCTCCCCAAAGGGCCGCAGGGCCGAGAAGCACAAGAGGCTCAGCCCATACACCAGCAGCCCTGGTGGGGTTGGAGAGCACGCAGGGTCAGCCTGGGAGCAGCAGGCGGGAAGCCAGGGAGGGCTCGCGGTGGGGCTCCCACCCCGGCAAGGGCCGGGCGCACGGGGCCCAGGGGAGGGGAGCTCCCGCCCCCAGCCCTGCTCCCTTCTCCCAGCCCGGCTCACCCAGTATGATGGGGAAGGTGGCAAAGACCCCGCAGCGCAGCGTGTAGATGAGGCGGGAGCTCATGGTAGGCAGCCGTGGGGCGTCGAAGGGCAGGAAGGCGTAGGCCCCATATAGCAGGCAGGGGAAGAGAATGAGGGCGGCTCCCACCGAGGCCACGGCCTTCAGCCCCTCACGGCCTCCGCAGCTCCCACAGCCCCCGCAGGAGTGGCCAGGCGGCCTCACCACGGCCTCGGCCCACTTGCGCTCACAGGGCTCGGGGTGGGTGGCCCGGGCCGGCAGGCAGTCCCGGCGGCGCTCGCCCTCGCCCGCCTCACAGCACACAGCCGGGTCCTCCTGGGGCCGCCGCTCAATGCACTGGAGGTCGATGGGCACGAAGGCTCGGGCCGCCTTCTCGGGCAGCAGGTTGGCATCATCTTCGGACAACTCCTCTAGCTTGGTGGGTGGCTCTGACTGGAGGGGTTCGGGCTCAATGTCCCGCCACCCGGGGGGGTCTGGGAATGGGGCACTGGGCTGGGGGCCAGTCCCCCAGGGCAAGGTGGCAGCCTCACTCACTGTGCTGTCGAGACCATCCTCAGCCCCCTCTCCGGCAGTGGTAGACCCAGCTGAAGACCCCACCTTGGAGGACTCAGCTCCATGGGACTCAGCCTCACCTTCCCCTTCTGGCTGCCGGCCACTGGGGACCAAGGCCTGGGGTGGGCTCTTCTCCAGGGCCTCAGACCCCTTCACTTCCAGCAGGGCCAGAGTCTCGGGTTCTGTCATCCTGGGGCCTCAGTTCTGGGGTCTACCATGAGGTCCTATCACCCTGGAGAGAAAAGAAAGCTCTGTCAGAAGTTCCTGGCTTCTGGCCCTCAGGACAGGTTTATAGGATTGGAACTGTCTGGGGCAGCTGGTCTCATGGGCTTTAGCCCCTTCTGGGACCTTAGGGAGAACAAGGTACCCAGGAAGGTGTTGAAACAGAAGGAGGTGGGAGGGAAGTGAGCAGCTGAAATGGAGACACCCTTTCGACATCAAATGTCATCCAGTAGGAGAGGGTGAGTCAGGGGGCGCAGGCGCTGGCAGCTGTGGCCTTGGCCAGCTCCCACCCACGCCTTCTACCCCCTCCACCAAAACCCCTGGGGTCATAGCCACCCTAATGCAGAAATAGGAGGAAGAGGGGGTGTCTAGAGCTTTGCCAGGAGCTCCCTTCCCACCAGGGGCCTCCTTGCGTGCAGAGAAGCTGCCTCTTCATTTTCAAACCACCCCTTCTCCTTGTAGCTCCCTGCTTGGAGCTCTCCTCGTAACTGACACCAACGATCTGCCAACAAATCTGTCCCAAGGATCTGGCGGTTGTAGCGCGCCCTGCTCGTTTGTCTCCAAGGTGGGCACCTGGGCAGTCTCCACACTCGTCACCAGCACCTGTCCTCTATCCTCCATCTCCAGGGGGCCTGGGGCTGTCCCTTCTGACTTCTAGATCTAGTCATGGCTGTTCCCCATGCCTCCTCTCCTGCCTTTCTCCCCTCCCTGTTTCCTCCATCTCACTGCTGCTGGATGGGGCTGAGTCCCTTCCCTCCACCTCCTCAAGGGCCTTCGGCCCCTTGCCATGTGGACCCATGACACCCTCTTACTTTCCATCTGGAGAGGCGGAGGGTCCCCAACGTCTGGGAAGGAGCTGCCCGGCTCCCTGCTGGCTCTGCAAGTATTCCACTCAGTCTCTCTCCCTTTACCTGTGTCTCCAAACCTGTCTGACCAGAGCAGGTGGGGCCCAGATTAAAGGGGCAGGCCCCGCCCTGCTGAATCTGCCGACAGAAAAAGCATTGGCGGAGGACGTCATCATCCTTTCTGAAGGTGGGGGTGCTGCTGAGCATAAAGGTAAGCGTGTGGTCCAGGCACATGGGATGTGTAGGAGCTTGAAGCTAGGGAAAGCAGAGGGTAAAGAGTGGGTCTGTACATCAAAGGGTGCTTGGAGTAGGTTGGGATACCCAGAAAATAAATGGAATTTCTACATTTATCCATTCAATATTTGTTGAGCACCTGTTTTTAGCCAAGCACTATTCTAGGCACAGACAGACATAGAAGACAAGGTGACAGGCAAGGTCTCTGCTCTCGAGGAGCTTGTTCTATCGGGGTAACAGATAATAAAGAGCCTAATCAATAAGTCAATTTGAGGAGAGAAACCTGTTTGCCAAGATGACATTTGAGCTGTGACCTCATGGGAAATAAGGAGTGTCCCAAGGAGGGGACAGCAGGAGAAAGACCAGCTTAGGTGATTTCAGGAACAGAAAAAACGTTCGTGGCTGGAACCAGGAGATGGAGGTGGAAGGGAGTTTATGTTCCTACTACAATTTACACAGACCCCCAAACACCTTGCTTTTTAGCCTAGGTTTAAGGTTAAGAAAGCAATCAGATCCAAGGTGACCTTTCCAAGGCAGAAACGTGAGAGAATGGCTGCTCGTTCCTGTGGGACCTTATCCCGGAAGCCATCTAAGCTTTGTGAGGGCGGGGCAGTGTCTGGATTGCTCATCCCTGCATCTCCAGAGTCCAGGCTTGTGGCTGGAAGACAGCAGGTGTTCTATGAATGTTTGCGGGGCTGCAGGTGTTAGTCTTTGCAATGGGGAGCCGAGGGCCGAGGCGCCCGTTCAAGGCTCAGGTCTCGGAGGGCTTACTCTTGCGTTCCACCTTTCCGAAGGAAACTTTCACATACTTTTGTTTGTTCAAGTGACGGGGGATAAAATGAGAAGAGGAATCAGCAGTAATCTGAAAGAGGGGCGGCTCAAATGGGGGGTCGGGGTGAAGTGTCGGAAGGATGCACCAAATGGCCACTGCTTTACAAAGCAAAGCCTCGCTCCAAGCTGTGGGCCCATCTGCCGCGACCCAGCCCAGCCTCAGCCCCTCACGGGGTCCACTGTCCATTCTGTGGCAGCTTTGTCAATAAAGTTTTCCGCAAGGACTTGGAGAAGCCGGAAGGAGGCCGTGCTGCCCAGAGTTAGTTCTGGCAACTTCCCGGGAGGGAAAACGAGCTTCGCGAGATCTGGCAGCATTCAGGCCGCCGGCCCGCAGCTGGGCAGCTGCTATCGCGAGACTTGGCGGGCGGAGGAGGAGCTGTCGCGGGCAGCCGCCTCACAGCGATGGCGGCCGCGCAGGGCCGGCGGCGGCGGCGGCTGCGGCTCCGGCCGGACACGGCAGTGGTGGCGGTAGCGGCGGGCGGCGGGGGCCTGTGACCGGGAGCCGCCCCGGACCCGGGCACCATGAGCCAAGGCCCCCCCCCCAGGGGAGAGCAGCGAGCCCGAGGCGAAGGTCCTCCACACCAAGCGGCTTTACCGGTGAGGGGCCGGGGCGTGCGTGCGGCCGCCGGGGGAAGTGGG